>NC_031777.1:15391545-15516299 GCF_001522545.3 Parus major | reverse complement strand
GTTTACTTTAACTAACAGTTTGGGAAGAAGTATAGAAAAAAACCATGTAAAGTCAACACCAAAAGCCACCTCTTGTTTTTGCACTGTTAAAAATACCATGTAGAAAAAAAAAAAAGCGTATACTTTGGTAAGATAATTAAAGTTACAAGTTTAGAAAAGACTCAAGAAATGTTTTGACATCTCTTGCCAGCATGCAAGCAAGTGTTAAAGGGATCTTAATATAAAAACTTTACTGATACTGTAACCAAACGTCGTTTACAGATCCTGTCAAATATGTCCTTGCTTTTGGATCTCTTGACACTCTTGCTGGCTGTTATCTGGAAATAACACATTGAATTACAGATGTATCTTTGATTGCAATATAATAATTTTTGTGATGCATTTCTTGAGTCTTATTATCTTTTTTTTCCCAGTTATATTATTTTGCATTTATCTTTCTACATAATATAATTAATAAATAAGTAGTAAATAAATAAATTAAAGATACTGTCCTGTGTTTTCATCTTTTCTATTGATTCCTAATTAAATGTCCATTTGATTTTTAGAATGAAAGGTTATTCTTATTGGAATATTCACTGTAACTGTTAACCAGAACCTCCTTTTCTGAGATCTGATGACCCAAATATTAAAGTGAATCCAGGCTCATTGTAGGGGAAGTAACTAATCAAATGTGTATTGTACAATTAGAGTGTTCTTTTAATGTACCTCTGTAATAATAGTTTTCATTGTGTTAATTAAGCTATTATTTGTAGTTGTTAAAGAAAGTTTAGTTATGATGTGTGCAGCTTGAAACTTTTGCCATGACTGTTTATGTGGTGTGTGTACATGAGCAAGACATGCATAAAAACTGTTTTACCCAGGTTCTGTACAGGGGGCTGAAGGCTGTGTTGTGGGGGTTTAGAAGATGGGCAACAGAGAGTAGATTTTGGGAATTCTCATCTTCTCCTAGTTCTCATTTGGGCTCTTGGCAAGGTTGTTCCTGTTGGAAACTTTTAGCCAGTGGGAAGCACTTTCAGTTGTATGTCTCATGACTCATTGCACCATTGTCCCTTCCTGACTGCTCAGTTTGAGCCCAGAGTTGACATGCCCTTCAGAATAAATTGTTAGTATTATTAGCAGGAATATTATTAAATATTCATGTTAATAGTTACTGCAACTATTGTCCTTTTAATCTGGAAGGGGAAATGGCCTAATGATGAGGTTGTGATCCTAACAACCTAGACATGGTGCTATGAAAATGTAACATGCCTGGAAAATACTGCTTCCTGTTGCACATTGGACCCTTAAGCTTCTGGTAGTCAAAATTTAGCTTCTTTATTGTTTCTTTTGCAAGATCTTTCTCATTTCTTGTTTTCTTAGCCTTTTCATCTGCTTCACATGCAGCACACTGTTTAAAATGGTTTCTTGTCTTTATGCTGTGAATATAATTTCAATGTTCTCTTCTCTAAAGGTTTTTCTTTTACATGGAGTTCTGTGTACCAAGAGATTGTGAGTCTTATCTCTTGTTTTTTTACTTTGTAGTTATTTTCCTTTGGAAAAACTATTTTTTTCTTTACTGGCTATTGAGATTTATTTTGCAGCTATTTTAAACTAATCCACCAAATAAGCTGTGGGGTTGTTTTTTTGTGGGTTTTTTTTTTTGTTTGTTTTTTGGGGGGGTTTTTTGTTTATTTTTGTTGTTTTCTTTTGTTGTTTATTTTGTTGTTTTTTTTAAATTTAATCTGAAGAAATACATATACATTAACATTTTGATTTGTAAATTCAACTTTTGTTTTAGTATCCCATTCTTTTTTATTTTAGAGGTAATATATTTTTTGCACCTTTGATGTACCTCTTCTCCCCTCTTTTCAATACAAGTAGACAAATGTGATCTAGAAATAAAAACCCAGATAGTTCTTTGTAAGTTCTTCTATTTCCCTACTTAAGTTCAGTGGCTCATTCATCCACAGGGTATTTATGTAAGAAGCTGCAGATGCCAAAACCTGATTTATTCTGTTAATAAATGCTTTGTTTCAGATGCTTTGATAATGCTTTCATCTCAGAGATTGAGTCTCTCATTTTTAAGCTTTAAGAGAAAATAGGGACCACTGTTTTTAAAATTCTTTTTAATTCTGTAGTTTTCATAGATATGTAGATATTATATTTCTTCAAAGGTTGATTTGATGAGCAGTTACTGTTTAAACTTAAATGAATACTCTTCTGCATTTTTGATTTGAGACACTGAAATACAATTCCTGGTGTTTTTTCCTCTTAGCATGTGAAACAATTTCACATGTAGTCTGCACAGACAGGCAACTTCTCTGTATTTCTGCTGCTGGTGACAGTGATTATTAATCAGTTACTACACTAAAGTCCTTTTTATTTTCACTTATCTGAAAGTATATTTGCTGTTGTCTTATATGTTTCCCCCCTTTTTAGGATAAAGCCTGTCTGGAGAACATACTTTCAGAGTAAAGTTTAATATCCAAAGAAATACTGTACCTGTTAATTTGAATGCATTTTCTTTGTCAGGTTCTGGGCCTGAAGTATAAAATGTAGAAATCTTTGGAAAAGTTTGCAGCTGATGACTGAAACAGGAGGACAGTGGTTGAAATGATAGGTTAGCTGCTCAGCTGTGTGGAACAGTCAATGAAATGGTTGGAAGGAGATCATAAGGTTACCTTCAGTAGATCAGGTCAAAAGTTCTAACTTATCAGTATCTTGTCACTCTGGAGGCATGGAACAAGTAGTACAAGTACTCATTTAGTATATTTATATGCCTTTACTGGTTTGCAGCTTGAAGACTTCGCCAGCCACAGTCTGTGTTTGACATGCTTTGAATTCCTTGTCAGTTGATTTATCCAATTTCTGTCTAAAATCCCTGTTAATTTTAGTAATTTATTACTTGTAACTCAGGATTTGTGTCTGTTTTGTGAAAAGTGATGTGGATCCTTTAGCTTGTTATTTGTAAATTCCATTTGCTCCCTCCAGTTTATTGCAGTAAATCATTCAAGTGATCATCCCTCTTCATGTCCTTGTACCTTTTGTATCCTGTGTTAATCATTTTCTAATGTGAGTATGTTATAATGTAGGTAAATACAGGGCAGTGAGTCTGGGAAAGGGATGAGTAAGTTGTTCACTATTAGGGAGGAGATGATGGTGATGTCCTGAAGGCAGGGATTTGAGGATTTAGGGTCTGGCATAGCTCTATAGCAGGACTGCTGATGTTATATAACATGAACTGAGTAAGGAGTGTAGAGTGAGTGTAGATGTCAGAAGTTGTCCTGTGATTGTAAATCATATTTTAGTGTTTGCTCTCATGCAAAAAAATTTAGACTAAAAATATATTTTAAATTGATGCTTCTTAAACCATTTTATATGGAAGAGGTTTTTTTTGCACATGAAAGTTTTTGTGTTTTTCCAGTACTGAACTGCTGGCATATGCATAACTCTGGTCCCTACTTCCTGTGCTGTAAAAGAATTGCATTGCAGAGTCAGGGATCTTGACAGTATGTTGTGTTCTTCCTTGTTGGATAACTTGATTCAGTTCTCAACTCCTAACCTCGCTGATTTCATGCTGTCTTAGGGCCTGTACATAATAGGGAGCAGGTGAAACTAAGGTAAATTATTGGGTGCTTTCAGGTCAGGTATGTCAGTTTTCAGAATGTAGGTGTCTTTTGATTAGTTATTCTGTGTTAAAAAACCTAACAACCTGGATCTGAGATTAGATGATGCCATGGTCAATCTTAATTTCTGTGAAACTGAGTTTATTTTTTTTACTATCTTACTTTTTTTCCTGGTCTGCATCTTTATGTATACAGTCTTGAGGGTGATGTACTGGATTAAGTGGCAGATCATTCAGAAACACCAGAGAGATACATTGGATGCTTTTATTAGAAGCCTCATCCTTTTCTTTTTGCAGTAACTCTTTGCAATTTAAGTTGATGATAGGTGGTGCTACGTTATCAGTATTTTGAGAAGGTTTTGTTTTTGCTTTGGTTTTTGAATCTTTGTTGTGTGTTCAGAATGTGAAAAGGTACAGTGTGACTTCTGTGTTGAAAGTTTTTTTTCTTTGTCCAGAAGTAACATCTTTAATTTTTCCAGAAATACCTATGATCATTAGAATAAAAATCAGCAGTAAGTCTTCATGTGTTGGAGTCTCTGTTCAGGCATACTAAGAATATCTGTGTAAAAGTGATACAGTCAACTTGGTATCATTTGCAGAATTCTCATTGCTGACAGATACAAGAAAGTGACTTACAGTGACTTGGTGCTAACAAGAACTAGGTACAAATGGGATATAATTTATGTACGTATTTTCAGCACTACAGTAGTTTTCATGAAATGGTATGCACAGAGAGTTACTGTAGTTCTTTAAATAGGACACCTTCTTATGACTTCAAAGAGAGCTAATTGTCCTGGAAAAGTCAGTGGTTTACATGTGGAGATACTGAAATGTATAAAGTACTCTCTTGTCAGAGTAAACAGCTACTTGGTTTTATTTTTATCCTTCCTGTCTTCATTGTGTATTCCTTCTCTGTGTTATTTTGTTTGTGAATCTTGACTTGCCAGGTTTTCTTGGTATTACCCAAAACTTGGTGGTTGGGAAGCAGTTTTGGTCTCTAAAATGCCAGTGAAGTGCAAACTGTGTATGTTACAGGTAGACAGTGGATCATACTTGTTATGCAGATCTGCAGCATTATTTTTGTGCTTTGAATTTGGGTGATTATTTGCCCAGAATTTTTACATAGACCTTCCAGTGCTGAGGAGGAAGTTGGTTCTTTTGCCAGACTTCATTACAAGGTACTGAGATGTCATGAAGTGACATCAGTTTGGCTGTGAAATACCGGCATCTTAGCGCAGTTGGTGAGCTGCAGCTCAGTGCTGATTTGGGTGGATTTTTGTTTGTGCTAGATGCAGAAAGTTCTTTTGTTTGACTATGGCCTATATACAGAGCCTGTAGTGCAGCATGACAGCTTGTAACCTTGACCCAGGGTCTCTCAATGTGAGTGGTTTCTTGGGGCATTGGATAGAGAGAGCAGATGCCTGTGAGCTCTTTGTATTATTAAAGGGTTAGAAGTGGTCTTAATTCTCTACAACTGCAGGCATATTCTACATCAGGTATCTTCATTTAATTCACTTTATTTAATTTAAGATGATTCCAGCTGATGGAACAATAATACTAAGTTACCTACTATTGGAAAAAAATTAGGGACTTTATTCCAAGCAAGAGGTTGTCAGATGATGACAAAGGCACGTGGCTTCTCTAAGCCCAGTGTCAAAATTGGTTTGCAACTGTCAATTTTCTATTTTGTTTGTAAGCACTGTGGCATAGAGTAAACCTTTTACTTAAGAATCTAAACTAGATTGCTTAATAAGAATTCTCACTTGCTTTCTTTATAAACATTTTTCTGCTCTTTTTTTAGACATGGACCGGGATTATGGGCATGGAGGCTATGGTGGCCCACGATCCATGGACTCTTACCTTAACCAATCCTATGGGATGGAGAGTCATGGAGGTGGAGGCGGAGGAGGTGGTGGTGGTGGTAACAGGTAAAATAATCCTTCAGTTGTCCCAAGAATTGATCAAATCCAATTTAAGTTTAAATCATTCTTCTAACTTAAGTGTTCCTGAGGCATGTTGTTATGATTTTGTATGAACACTTTGGTTCTGAGTCTTCATGTTTGATAAATACTGGCAAATATTAAACTGTAAGTGCTAGATTCTTCTAATAATCAGCATTTTTGTGGAAAACTTTGACAGCGAAACAGTGCGTCTGAATGAAAACAGCAAAAGTTTTGTTTTTCATTGTTGTCTAGCAATTTGTAGCTGATTGGCCTGATGCACCATTTCTGTCATAGCAGACTAGACCTAATTGGTTTAGTGTCTTAGACTGAATCTATCAACATTCCGTTTTCAAGGAACATTTAGGGTATGTGTTTTTTGGTTTGAATGTGCAGTGCTCAAGTGATCTTGGTATCGAATCTGAAAGTCATGTCCAGATTATTTCATTGGAAGGTACTGATTATAATTGAAACTGTGTGCATGTTCTGGGCTACTTTGTAAGATGGATTGGTTTAAAACTAAAAATTCTGATGCAGTGGTCTTAAAGTTGTGTATTTAATGCTAGGGTGCTATTTGCTTTTTCAGATAAAAACAGTAGGGAGCAGCTGATTTGATTTAGGTCTTAATATTGTATTCAAAGAAGCATGCTTTTCAGAGAAGTGATGCTATCTTGGAGGAGATAAAATGTGAAGAAAACTTAGATAATCTGATGGTTTTCTTGTGTGTGCCCTTGAATTTTTGTCTGGCTGTTGCCAGATTACTGTGTGGTTCCTGTCTGTAGTCACTGTGGTGCCACTGGGGAAGGACAATACTAAACAGGGAGGTTGGAGAAGCGTTGTGTCTTGCTGCTCGGTTCTATTAAGCATTTTAGTTAAGTACAACTTGTATAATAATGAACAATTAATATTGATTGAAAAGTCTAAGCAGAGTTTCAGGAATGAGCTGTACCTACCATATAGTAATCTGCATATGATGGAGGTTGAATGACTACTTGAACTCCAAAATGTCTCTTGCTATGTAACCTAATATTATGCATGGACTTTCTCTAGTGTCATTTTCTGTGTATCTTTGAGTCTTCTGAGATGAATAGATTTTAAAACGAAGGCATTCAGTTTACTGTAGATACAGTTAGTAAGTTGAGTCTCCTGGTAGGTTGTATTGTATCAGTTAAGGGATTGTCTTTCCCAGCTGCTCAGCCTGTTACAGCTCTGCAGGGACACTAATGTGTTTCCCTTCCAAGTAGTTACAAATATTAATTTTTAGCCTGACACTGCCCATGTCCCAGGCAAAGCAAACTCTTGATAAATAGCTGAAGATTTTAGCTCCTTGTTGCTTTACTCAGAAATTCCAAGGACTACTTTTCTGTCCGCTGTACATGCTTTGGGGAGACTTTGAAAATCTTGATTTGCTAGACCTAATGGTCTGCAAGTGAAAGCTGGATACACTGAAGACCATGAACTATTTTGATTGTGAGACTGAATTTTACAGGGAATAAAAATTTCCAAAGAACAAATGTGAAAGGAAGAGCATGTGTATTTTCCCTTTAAAATGAGAACTGTGGGGTACATGGAACTCACAACTATACCACTAAAAGAAACCAGATTATTTTTTTTCCTCAGTTCAGAACTAAGCCGCCTCTTAACTGCTGTTTAACTGTTAGACTGTGAGGGTATGATTTTGAAGAAAGGCAAGTTTGACTAGGCTTTGAATGTCTGCAGGTGATTATTTTTGTGAGACTAGGGCTGGGCTCCAATAATGTTTTAGTAAATAAATGTTGCTGAAAATTGAAGTAAACAAAGTTCAGGTATACTGAACTTTAGAATTGTTTGTAGCAAAAATGGCTCAGATAGCTTTCTGTCTGGTCATAGTGTGAATTGCCCAGCCCTAATCAAGATTAAACAATAACGCAACTGTACAGATCAGTATAGTAATAAATTGATTTAGTTGATAAATGTCAACTGATAACTTGTCTTTTGAAATGTATAACATTAGTAAGCTTACTTTTTTTTCTCCTCACTGTGCAACTTTTCCAGGTTTGGACCTTATGAGTCTTACGACTCCGGGTCTTCTCTGGGTGGGCGAGATCTGTACAGATCTGGCTATGGTTATAATGAACCCGAACAAAGCCGCTTCGGAGGTAGTTATGGTGGTCGATTTGACAACTCCTACCGGAATAGCCTTGACTCTTTCGGAGGTAGAAACCAGGGCGGGTCTAGCTGGGAAGCACCTTACTCCCGTTCAAAATTGAGGCCTGGGTTTATGGAGGACAGAGGAAGAGAGAGTTACTCTTCCTACAGCAGTTTTTCTTCACCCCATATGAAGCCTGCACCTGTAGGCTCTCGGGGGAGAGGAACGCCTGCTTATCCTGAAAGTGGATTTGGAAGCAGAAACTATGATGCTTTTGGAGGACCATCAACAGGCAGAGGCCGAGGCCGAGGAGTAAGTACAGAATCTTTTCAGATTCTTTTCACTAGACACTCTTTTAAACCCTTTCAAGACCACTGCTTTAAAATGAATGCACTGTTCAGTACAGTGTGGGGTTTTGTCCAAGCAAACTATCATGGTTGACAATGTTGTTTATCCCTTTGAAGCTGTCTTCAAGTAGAACCCAGTCCCTCTTTCTGCTGAAAGTAATGAGTAATAGATTAGTTGATAAGGTTTGTTAAATCTCTCCTTTTGTTTGAAAGGTGAAGATAAAAGTAGTAGGTTTGGTCTAAAAGGGATTAAAAGGACTTTCATTTTTCCTTGTAAACACTAGCATCTCTGCTGCTGGTGGGGAAATTTTTGAATATTGTAAAAGTTGAATTCAAAGTCTTTTGAAGTTTTGAGTAGGTTAAAGGTGCAATGTATAAGCAAAAAATAAAACCCAGGTTGTAAATACTAGAGCAGATTTTGGTTCGTGTAAAGGGAAAAGTTCAGCTAATTCTTTATGTTGAGTACATGTTTTATCAAACATCAAGTCTTCTGTTAAACCTAATTCTTACTCTGACTTGTTTACTGGAAGGGTGATGGGGAGGAAATGGCAAAAGTGAGTTGTTAGCAGTTTCAGTGATTCTCAGAATTAAAGCATGGTTAAAGGGGCATCATCAACTTGAAATAGGGTCCTTTAATTGAATTGAAATTAATTTCCACACAGTGTGTCTAGTCCTCTTACTTGTATTTGTTTTGAAGACTTAAGTTCTAAGTGTTTCTCAGTGGATTCCTTTCCAGTTTAGGATGTAAAAAGCATGATTAACTGTATGCAAAATAGTAGATTGCAGTTTGAGGAAGTAATGCTTGATGTTAAGTGAGCTGAGAGAAAAAAAAAATACAGCAGAGACAATAAAAAACCAAACCCAAACCAGACAGAAATACTAACTTTAGGTTGATGGTGTCCCTTTGTCTTGGTTTTATAATCCCAGTTTTGATTTTTTTTTTTTAAGCACGAAATATTCAGTGAACACCTTTCTGCCTGTGCCTCTAGGTGTAACTTACCTTTTAAAATTCGTGAACGTGCTGTATTTCTTTGGGAAGTGATTCTTTAAACTGTACAGCTTGTAGCTTGAAGTGTAGAGGAAGATTATTTTTTACTGGTCTTTTATATGCTTAACTTGTGTGGTGATTTTGTTCCAGAAAGTCTACTTTGCAGCATTCTTGAGTTTTGAAGTTGCCATATTCAACTTTTAGCTCAGATTTGCACATGGCTGTTAGCTAGCATGTAGCATGGTATGAGAAAAAGATTCTGATCTTCATTTCTCTGCTTGTGAAGCTGAAAATGTTATATTCTTAAGCCTTTATGCCATCCTTTCAGAACTCATTTAGATCTGAAAGCTTCGTGCATAGTTACAGCTGAGTTCTTTTTTAATTTCCTTTTGAAATTTACTCTTTTGGTCTTTTATGTAATAAAGGAGAATGTAAAGGCTAGACTACTTACCATACGTAAAATGCATTGCACCTTTAATAGGTAGATTGTCTGTTTTAAAAAAACCAAACTTGAAATTATTGAGTGTGTATTTCATGTGAAATTTGTGTCTGATGTAAATGTACATGCTAGGCAGTCTATAGCTATCTCAACTAAATTAATTAACATGGAGGTCTTGTGCATGGACTTCTGATTATGGAAAGTGCCTGTTTTGGTACATTCTGTCATTTAAAATCTGCTTTAAAAAAGTATACTTTTCATAAGTGTTGAAGTTATTTTTATGTTCTTTTGACAGTGTAATATTAATTCTCTTCTCATGGATAGACATATATTTCTGCTTATCCAAGTCACTCATCCAGTCTGTGGGCTCTCTTCTGCCCTTTATTAATCAAGGAATTAAGTTAATATTAAGAAGTTTGTTAGCACTTTTGAAAATATTCCAGCTACCTAAATTCCCCTCTTCAGATTACTTAACCTATTCTGTGTCTTCAGAGAGGTAACTTTCCATATACAAGTGTCCACAAATGACTGTACATAATTTCAGAAATAGAGGAAAGGTTTAGTCTTTCAGTGGAATTTCATTCCTATCACTGCATTGTTTTTGTATCACTTTCTCCAGGCCCAACTTAAAAAAATCTGGTTTTACTGAATTCAGTGGAAAGATGAAAAGATGGAATGGGCTTCCTTCGATTAATCACTATTCCACACTGGACAACCTTCTTTACTCAGTTTTCAGATCACTCCTATATCATTTTGCATAAGATGCAAAACAAGGAAGCTTTTTTTTCTTTTTTTTTTTCCTTTATTTTTTTTAAGTGTTGAAAACTGAGTTGTTAAGCTCTTTTTTTTTTTCCAGAGAGAGATGGTATTCATTATCTAGAGAATCTGAAGAGAGGAGCCAAGATGTTAGGCTGAGATATGATAGATATGTTCATTGTCTGGACAATGGTTCTGAATAAGCAGAAACACAGTTTCAACATAGAAGTATTCGTTCTACTGGACAAACACCCACAAAGCCATTGCACAAATGAACGTCAGACCAGGAGCTTAAGTTTCCTCCTGCATTTTGCTCTAGAAGACAGATTTTAGTTAAGGTCACAGTCATATTGTACCAAGTAGTTGTTTTATTGACATTGCTTTCATATACTAATACATTTCTCTTAATTTTGCAAATTTTCAGCATATGGGAGACTTTGGTGGAATGCAGAGACCTGGAATTGTCGTTGACTATCATAACAAACCCAGTCCTGCAGCAGTTGCTGCAAGGGGAATAAAAAGAAAAATGATACCACAGCCATATAACAAACCTGGTGGGACATTCATCAAGAAACCCAAAATGACAAAACCTGTTTTGAAGCTGAGCCAGAAAAAATCACCTAGTAAGTAGCAAGTGTCAAAATTCTTAAGTTAAAGTTACTGATTTTTTTTATTCATTAGAAATTTCTTAGTTTTAATATTGAGAAAGAGGGTTGTATGTGCTGTTTTGTAATTCTTCATTTTCTACCTTTCAAGTAGTCCACAGTGGATTTTAGGAGTTTACATGTCTAACTTTCCTACTGCAAAGGTAATTAGGTAAATGATACCGAATATTTGATGTGTTTGGATATGTATCATTGAAGACTTATCTCATTGAGACTTCATGATGATACTTCGTGGAGGCAAATTTTTACCACTAAAAATAATGTCAGAGTTCAGGTTGTCTGAAGAGACGATGCCTAACAAATACTAAAATATGCTCTTGCATGAGCCTGAGCCGTGCTGTCCAAATTCTTCTATAAAGAAGTCCAAATTCTATAAAAAGTAGTGCATCAGCTGCAGTGCAGTTAAAATAAAGATGTAAGGCGTGGGTGAAGAGGAGAAGGGAGAGGAGGCAAACTGCAAAAATGGCAAAAACTTACAGAATAATTTATGAGAGGCAGAAAGAGATTGCTCCCACTTGTAAATGAAATGCTGTAATGATAAGAAGAACTGTAAATGAGATAGATAAACTATAAATGCAAACTGTAAATTGTATTGGTGATGCTTGGTTTCTTTAACTTCCAGAAAGATATTCTACAACTTACATTAAATTTTTATATTGCAGTCAAGTTGGAGGAAAAAGTCACTAGTGAAGTTTGAATAAATTACTAGCTTTAAGGGAATGTAAACTTGATTATTATATACTGTAAGCAGTGTGTACAGCAGTCAGATTTTAGTTTTTATGTTTGTGATTTCCCAGTAATTTCTATCTACAGCGTTTTATGGAGTTTGGTTTCAGATCACCTGTGAAAATTGTTTGAAGTTGCTGTAGCTCATAGCTTGCAAGGCAAATGCACAGACTTGGCAGAGACTTTGAGACATAAATTCTGGTTTTGAGTTTGTTGTTCTGGTTACATTACTGTGTATTACATAACGGTTCTCTTAACTCTAACTTAGAGTACTGTTCAAATTCCAGGAACTGGCTGTATAAAACATAACCCTCTGCCTTTTGTAAAGGGAACTTTGTCGGTGGTCTTGCCAGCTTTATTGTCATGAAAAAGGTCTCTAAAATGCACATCCAAGCTCTTCCAGTATTTTTGTACATTCTCCTTTCTAAGCTATGTTCAGATAGAGCACTTCTAATTTATTATCTCATCCCCCTCACCGATTTCCACAATCCAAAGACCAACACATAATATTGGTTACTTTAGGAAGTGAAATAGAGAGTGCCTACAAGAATGTAGCCTGTCCTGTGGCTCTGAGATTGAGGAAGAAAATGTTGAGTAGTTCAACACAGTTTCTGAAACTCAAACTGAAAGACCTAGGCAGTATCACATAGTTGAAAACTGAGAAGTGGGTGACAACTAACAGAAACTTCGGTGCAGTTGGTGTTGTATGAATGAAAATATATCCCAAAATTATATTGTCCTTTCAACCTTGAAATTCTTGTTTTGGAATTAGACAGTGGTTAATTGCTTTTGAAAGTGTTTAGTTTATATTTCTAAGGATAACTGACTTTACATTTAGTAGTGTTACTAAACTATGATAAATTGTAAATGTAGACAATCTTCCCTGCATAACAAATTTGATTTTTTTTCCCTAAATATTTTACTGTCTTAAAATGAATTGTCAGTGACAGCACTTTTGCATTGTTTTTCATTTTATGTTAATAGACATGAAGACATCTTACCAGGAGTCTACTGTAGAGGTAAAGATTCCCAGAAATGGAAATTATTTTGATTCTTTGAGAAGTTTGCATAGTATACCTTAAGACAAGTAATTATTAAGCTAGAGTTATCAAATTTAACATTAAACTAGATAAGTTTTTCTGAACATGATTTTGGGTTTTTTCTCACTTTATCTAAAACTGTCTTATTTCGGTGGCAGGTGATTTTGAGTGAAAGTAGCTTGTGCAGATAGCCTGGAAAGTGAATTTTAAGGTGTATTTGTAGACCCTACCTGTTCTTGTAATGCACAAGAGAGCTCTCATATGAACACTTCTCATGTTGTCACAGGTAGACAGCTTGAGCTCATGCAGCTATGACCTTGGGTGGGTACAAAGGAGATCACTAAACAGAGGTGAGGAGGAATGGCTAAGGCATTAAGACACATCAAGGAGAGAGGGTAAATAAAAAAAGGGTTAGTGTTAAAAGGTGTTCTCTGATAGGGTAGGAAGATCAGTCCCTTCCTTCAGATCAGTTACAGCACTATGTAAGAATGTTACTGGTAAGCTAAGCATGTGTGTATATATATCCTGGTTTAATGTTGCAAGACGGGAATGTCATTTCCCTTCTTATTGAAAGAGAGTATTAACACCTTCTCAACTAAGTCTGGATTGGAGGTCAAAATATTTATATTGAAAACAATTTTGATTGTGAAAATAATTTACTAAGTCTTCAAGGCATTATGAAGAAATGCAGAGCTAGAAGTGTTTGTACACCGAGTTCAACAAGATACTAAATTCACTTTGATTGTCATATTTAAAAAATAGCAAGTAACAGATCATTGGAAATAATGTGTATTACACTGCCTTTCTGGATTTAGGATGGCTTTTTTAATTTATGGATTTGACTTTATTAGGAAATTGAAGTTGATACAAGCGGCGCAGTTGTTATATATGAAGACTTTACAAGAGATGCTTATGATCTTGGATATCAGACTTTTGGAGGTAAGTCAGTTTGCTTTTTCAGGTAAGGTATTACAGGTATTCTATTTGTGAGACTTCGAGAGAATACATTGTATAAGCCTGTATTTATGACCTCTAATAATTACTTGGTAGCATGGCTGCCTTTTTTTTGTTTAAAGACTTAAAGATTTAGTGGATATATGGTTGTTTGTAACATCCACCCATTACTTGGCTGTTTTTTTTCATGCTTACTGTGTCTCTGCTCACTGATCATTTCAGTATGTTGTTGTTTGCCTTCTGTTTTTTTTAATTTTTGTAAAAAAAAAAATTATGGTCTTCTATACTTGCTACCATTCCATTGCTTGAATGTTGTTCATCCCACTGGTTCCTCACCCATATCCTATTATTTATCCCACTAGCTGATCAACCCCACCATTAAACTCTAGGTGAGTCACTTTTAATAAAGTGGATTCAGTTGTCTTGGAGAGTCGCTGTCAGGAATGGGGGGTCTGTTTCATGTACAGTCTTAATGAAACAGATTTATTACTAGTTTACAGAAAGTCAGTTCAAGTGTGTAGTAACTGTAGTGATTCCAGATGCACAGAAAAAGAAATCCAGTGATAAGACTGAAATTACTTTTAGTCCCCCTTTCCTTGCATGCTGCCCTATAGCATATGGCATGGTCTCATTTGATGGCAAGGAGCACTGGAAATTTGCAGCCAAATGAGTGTTTCTTTCCTTTAAGTAATAGCAAATATTTTATTTTTAAGTTGTGTGGGTTTCTTCTTGTTTTAAAGGTTTGCATAAGTGCACTGAAGGAAATAGGGAGTTTTTAGTTGGTGTATATTCAGGTCTCCATTCCCCAGCTTCTAACAGGACAGGCTCTTCAATTTGTGAGCTTGAGGGTCAAAGTAGAAGCCATTTCATGCCACAGAATATCATACCAGATCATTTTTACAGCAGTAAAAAAAGCGATCCTTTGCGTAATCTCCAGGGTTGGTGGTAGTGCACTAAATGAAATTTAAATCCTGAGATCAGTATGGGAATTGCCTCTGGGTAGGTAGGTGGTTTTTTGTTACCTTTTTAAAAAATATTTTCATGGACAGGAGTTTTTTTCTCCTTTCTGGATCACAGTAAATTTTGAAGCTTTTTGCTACAAAATTAGAAACCTTGGGATAATCAGGAACTGTTAGTCATGAAGGTGGTTTTCAGTATTCAGTGACACTTCTTGATCCCCAGAGTGTTTTGCAGTCTTGGTATTTGTGCATGATGCTGTTGTATGTTCCTTTCTGTTGCTGCTTGGATGTAGATTTCCTGGAGACTGACCTCTCTTCTGAAGTTGAACTGTAAAAGAAAATGAAGCAATCCTCTTTTTTTCTGGTCTAAAACTACCTGCTGAATAATATTCTAATTGTTTCCCTTTGTCCATAGACTACTAAAGCAGACAGAGGAAAGACAAACATAAGTGCACTTACGCAAAAAGTCAGTGTCCTTGGAAGTCTTAAGTGTTGTAGAACTAAATTCTGTTCATTTAGTCATTCACACTTTTACTTACATGCCAGGTGGTAATTTAATCAAATTCTTCTCTGAAGGTTTGGTTGGGTTTTTTGTTGTGTGGTGAATCTATCTGTCCTTGTCTCTTCCCTGCTCCCATTAACCGGTTTATTTCTTTGGTTGAAAGTCTTTGGGATATTTTTCTGTGATACCAAGTGAAGTCTAGTGGGGAAAAATAATAAAGGTGTTGAATTTCAGCTTGGCTACCATACCTTGAAGCAACATTGTCTCGTCTCCTTTGTGAAAACCTTTGCTTTCTGTTTTGGGAGCTGCCTTCTCAGTAGAAGAGACAGCCTTTAGATAGTTTCCTTTTATGTAAGGGGACTGTAGCAGTGGTGCTCTAAAAACATAGATGGGTTTTAAACAGTGTCTTTTTCCCCATGCATTTCCAGTTACCTTTTTCTGGTCACTTACTTGAAGAGGCCTTTAATAACTAGGTGCAACATGGAAGGAATTGCTTTAACTCTGAATTTCTTCTGTGTCTGTAAACTAGAGTGTAAACCCTTAGCTACTAAGTTGAAAACAAGTATTTAAATTTGTTGTTTTTAGAGGAGGAAAAGAAAGCAAAACTTTAAGAACATTTAAGAAAGCCATCAAACCACATTGATATGTCAAACATACTGATACTGCATTTTGAAGTGTTTGTGGAGGAGGCAGGGAAGACAGGTACTTCTGCTGGTGTTTGTTGTTTTGGATTTGGTTTTTAATCCTTCAATTGTATGTTAAGATGGCAAAGGAGAAGTTAAAAGTGAGGAAGAAGAAAAGCGGCGGATTGAGGCCAGAAGAGAGAAACAAAGGCGTAGAAGGGAAAAAAACAGTGAAAAATACGGCGATGGATACAGGTGTGTGCAGTAACTTCTGTGTCGTGTGCAGTGTTTTTCTTGCCCTTAATGCCTCTCTGAGAACACATTTTTTCCCTTTGGACTGATTATAGGAAAATAAAATGCAAGAAAGAAAGGAGGGAAGAAACCCACCTCCTTCCACACCCCTCCACTTTCCCTGCTCCTCAGCAAAAACAAAAAGCTAACCCAAATAAAGAAAAAAAAACCTCAAGCTAAAACCCGGCACCCAAATTTAGTGGCTTAGAAGACTGGGTGTTACATTGGACCACTGTTGTATCAGAAAATCTGCAATTTACTAACCCCTTCTCCTCCACCAGTGCATCAGTACACACTTGAGAAGCAGATTAGAAGGGTACTGTGTTTGAACTATATGCTCCTGTTGGTTTAAAGAGCTGTTAGAAATTGATTTTATTCCAGTTTTGTGTATGTGTATGTGTGTGTATATATATATATATTTATATCTGTGTTCGACTGTTTTGTAGCAAAAATAAGTACATGGGTTTGTAACTTTGTTAGTGTTGCCCAGTGGCTGCACTGTACAAAACTGTTCAATGTCAGTGCAGTATTTGATCCTGGCTAGTGATTAGTGATTTTTCCTCATTATATTGAGGAGAGTCTATTTCCTTATAAAGATTATATACCTTTTGTATGGAAAAGGAGCTTTAAGTTAATTCTTCTGATTACTTGCACCTGGGAGTTGGCTGAGCTATGATTCTGAGCCTACAAGGTGTACTACAAAAGGTGACAGGAAGAAGAGAGCTGCAATAGATGAACTCACAGAATAATGTAGCTTTTAAATGCTTGGCTTCTGATTTCAGCAGTTTTTCTCTCCTGAACAGATAGCTTGTTACTCTTGACAGTGGCCTGATATGTATTTGATTCTTGTAGCACTTATCCTTTATAATGGAAAAACTTTAGGTTTTTTTTTTTCATTCCTTTTTCACTTAGGCTTCTTCAAAGAATGCTTTTCCTGTTCCCTTTCTGATTAGGTTTGTCAAGTGTTGTAGTTTTGAGGAGTTCTAATAGTAATATTTAACGTATTTCTCTTGACAGAATGGCATTTACTTGCTCATTTTGCAAGTTTCGAACGTTTGAAGAAAAAGAAATTGAGTCACATCTGGAGAGTGCAGCTCACCAGGAGACATTGGATCATATTCAGAAGCAAACCAAATTTGACAAAGTAGTGATGGAATTTCTTCATGTAAGACAGCTGTTTTTAATCTGTATAATACTTTTATATGAGAATATAGTTAAAATTTACCATTTATTTTCAAAATATGCTTAACTTACCGTTAATCCTTTTGTAGTTAACTCTTGGTGCAGCGCATACTACTAAAAGTTGAAGCAAATACAGTCTCTAAAATGAAAGTAGTGCCTTGAGAAGTAATAGAAATTGTTTACAGTTTCTTATATATAAATATGTATTAATATCTATTAATATATTATATAAATCGGTATCTGATAGCAATATATTATTATAACAGATAATACATAATTACAATTATACTGTAGTATAATAATATAATTACATTTATATAACACTGTATTGATACATATTATATATTATATTTATACATGTTGTTATGAATATATTAATATCGTATATTATATATTATAATTATATATTCAGTGTATAAACTATATTGGATTTTTAAAATCGGGGTTAATATTGGAATGTAAACAGTTGTACATCGTAGGTATTTACAATTTTCTTCCCTCTGTAGGAGTGTATGGTGAATAAATTCAAGAAGACAGCAATGCGTAAGCAGCAGACAAGTAACCAAAATGAAAATTCCCAAGCTACTGAAAAAGATATAATGGAAGGTGAGTAATGTGGAGCTCTCCTGGTCTTTTTCTCCTTTCATTCTTCTTTGAATTTGATAAAATGGATAAAATCTGTTAGTTTTCACATCTTTTCTGTACCTGGTTGAGATTCCTTGCTTTGTTTCTGATACAGTGTGGAATGTAAGCACAGCAGGAGATAGCAAACCTTGTTTGTTTGCTATCCATGTAGCCTTGTCAGAAGGTGAGAATATCATGCTGGTACTTGATAAACAGTTCTGTGGGCTTTGCTGGAGTCTCATTCAGTGTAAGGCATGAGGAGTGACAACAGGTGAATGCAGTAGATGGAAAGAGAGTGTAATAAAGCAGTGAGGTGATAGTGGCTAAATACAATGACAAGGATTTGGAAAAGTGTATAAATAGGAGAGTTGCTGTGCTTTAGAGGAACAGTGACAAAAGGAGGGGGTTTGAGTGTTTTTTGGTTACTTGCATCTCAGCCTGGAATTTTTTCCCCTTGGCTGCCCTATAGGCAATTTTTTGGAGCATTTCATGTTTCCCTGCCTTGCTGTGCCTTATCCTCCTGTTTTATGCTTGAAGGATTTCAGAATAAGGGCTGCAACCAGTGGAGACATCTTTGAGTACCTTTATTTTAGGCAATAACTCTATTTCTGTATTACCTTAATTTGAACTTAAATACTAAGAGCTACTTAAAAATTGATATAGGCAACATTTTAACATTCCCACATATTCTTTTGTGCTTCCCTTAAGTACTGGAAGGCCTGTTTTCCTTTGTGATGAGAATGTTCTGTTACCAAGCTAATATTTAAATTATCAAGAGGATTTGGATTCATGTGCTTCTCCCTGGTGGTGAAGGAGGGCAGGGAAGTAAATTAGTTTTTATAAGGGTTAAAGTAAGTGCATTTACTTTGGTCAAGCTTTGTTTGCTGTATCAAATCATATAAAATATCAAAATTAAGGCTATAGGTTATTGTTGATTGAAAATAAATGCCATTCTTGTACTTTGCCTGGATCTCATGTGTAGTTTATGAAGAGGTGAAGTTGGAGTATTGAAGTGAAAAACTACTTCTTCCAATATTGCCCTCAGACAGCCTAATTTTGATGCCTGAATTTAGGTGAATATTCCTCAGTGGGTCAGTTAGACATGTTTAACAACTGAGAGCTATTAATTTTTGGGTAAAAAACTAACAAGCTGCTTTTCCAGTTGCCTAAAGTAATGCATTTTATGATAATGGTTTGTTGCATCTTCTTTGGCAGGGGTTACAGCTGATGACCACATGATGAAAGTTGAGACTGTTCACTGCAGTGCTTGCAGTGTCTATGTTCCTGCACTGCACAGTTCTGTTCAGCAACACTTAAAATCTCCTGATCACACAAAAGGAAAACAAGTAAGATGTGACATATTAAAAAAAAGGGCAAGCATAATCTAATAGTAAGTGAAAAGTGTTAGACTTCTTGGTGCAAGTAATTTCATAGTTCTTGTTGAAGTGTCTTGTTCTCTAGAAAGCTGTCATGTCCTTACTGCACTTTTTAAGTTTAACACCTCAGGAAGTAGCCAGCACTTAAGCACCCCAGCTAATGAAATATTGGTGTGCTTAATAGCTGCCAGTAGAAAATCATGAGAAAGTTACTAGAAATTACTTCTTCACTTGATGAGAATTTGCTTTACAGAGTCTAAGTATTGGAAACATTTTGTTATTCAGATTGAAAAACAAAACACGTGTTTCTAGCAAGATAAGCATACTGTGTCTTTTCTTGGTGATTGTCTTTTTAATTTGAAGACAACAGAGAGCAGTTTTGAATTTGCAGTCATGTTTTATTTGCCCCTGTTAAAATTTATAAACTTTAAAACTTTAGGGCTGGTAGAAGGGTTGAAAGAATAGCATGAGCAGGACAGTAAGTAAGATGGCCCAAGTTATGTTTTGTTTATATGTGAGCTTCTGTGATTGTGGAATGTTGTAGAATGTTTTGAATTGGAAGGGACCCTGAAAATGAGCAGGATCATCTTCAATAATATGTTAGGCTGTGACTGAGAAGCCTGAATGTTGTCTGTAGATTAGAACAGATACCTGGTTGCAGTCCATTATATAAGCAAGATACATCTTCTGATCAAGCTAAAGTGGCAAGCTATAAACACTACTACACCTAATTGGTTAGGTTTATATGGTTTGGACTTAAGTACTGAGAACAAGCAGTTCATGCTGTAATATGTTCATTCTTTTATTTAAAGAAACTGATTGTGAATTCAAGTTCATGTGACTGTTGTAATAGGAACATGAGAAGTATTCACTGTTAAATTTGTTTCCTAGGCCTACAGAGAACAAATAAAAAGGGAGAGTGTTCTCACTGCCACCAGCATCTTGAATAATCCTATAGTCAAGGCACGATATGAGCTGTATGTGAAGGTAAGATGCAAGTGGAAGGAAAATAATTGTTTGCCATTTTCTCCATGTTGATAAAGTTTATCCTCAGTGCTCTCTGTCTCTTAGCTCACGGATTGGATATACCTTTAATGTATTTTGCCAGTCAAAAATCATTGTCTCAGGTTAATTTGCAGCAAAAATTACCACCTTCAGATTCACCAGCTTTTGGGTGTCATTTAAAGCTTGTATCTAGGCAGTTTTTAATTGGATATTCTAATAAAAAAAAATCCAAACTAACTTAAGGCAAATATTAGCAGTGTCTTTAGCTCCATATGTAATGTTAACTGCAGAGCACAAAACAAAATTACTCCATCTGTACATTTAGAAGCAAAAGCTTCTTGTGTGGGTTTGTACTGAAGTTTAGTGTGCATATTACTCAGCTACTTTTTATTCTGTAGAATTTTTAGGGTTCATGACAAAAACAGTAGTTGATGAGATTAGAGAATTTAAAAGGCATGGCAGCCTATGTTGTAGATATGTGGCCTGAGAAACAGGTGAATTCATTTTAGCAAAATGGAGGTGTTTCTTCTGCTGGGCCACTGACTTTGTGAAATGACTCTGTAATACTGTTGTTAGCTATTTCTGGATTACTTTTAATTGGTTTATGATTCTGCCTGTGCCATAACAGTAAGATTCTTTCAGACAAAGCAGTATTGTCTTTTGGAAATAGGGCAAGGTGTGAGCCAGTGCCCAAGTTAATTGTGATGTAAAATGTCAAATTAGTCGTGTCCTGAGAAGTTAAGTATGGATGGGTGTGCGAATCAGTTTCAGACAACTGTTGCATACCTGTTAAGGAAAGGTTGTGAATGGCCAGCTACCAGAGCCTGGAATCACCTGCCAGAATTTCCAGCCAGCTCCTCGCAGTGCCAAGTGCCTGCTATGCCTTGTCCAATAGAGCCCCCTAGCGGGAGATGGGTAAAAGGGAGAATGGAAATTTGCCTTTCATCCCTTCAAAAACTGAGGAAAGTAAAACTTGCAAGATTGTCTTCACAAGGAGACTGCTGACGTTTTCAGAATGACTGAAATGTCTGGTGTATTCTGTGGGAGACTGAACTTCATACACTTTCTCCAGGATCTGCTCAGTGAGATCTGTCTGGCTCCTGCAAACCCCTTTCATCCTTATTCAAATGTATAGTGAACTGCAGACTGAAGTAATTCAGTTTTCTTTTACAGCGTGTGCTGGAGCAGAGCACTCATGCATTTGGGACCTGCAGTGTTCCAGATAGGGGAAAATCTTTGTTATAACATGGTCTCAGTTCTGCTTTCTTTGGGTTAAATCTAAATCTGAATTTAAAATTTCTCTTGATTTTTAGAAGAATACTGAAACCATGATTTTGTTTCATGGCATTTGCTGAATATTTTTATATTTCAGACTCTAATTTTTCGGTAGCTATGTGGAAGATTCTACCTGAGAAATGAAACTGATGCAGGCAAAAAGACAAGGGGCCTAGCATAATTTATTTATTTTATTTATTTTTTTTGTATCTTCTTTTAAAAAATACTCTTAAAATTGTAGTCCTGGTGCAGTTGGTGGTTGGTATCATATGTTCAGATCAGACTTGTTTTATCAGATGTAGGAACATGAAATGAGCTTGAGCCAAGAAACTCTTAATAGTTCATGTTGATATTATTCATTGATTGTTCACAGTTCTTATGAATAGGGGAAGGCTGATGTATGTTGTGCTGAACAATTGTATGAAATGGAGAAAATATGAACCCAAAATGCCAGTGTGTTTAAAGTACTGAGAAAACTGATAATTTTTCTAGGTCAACAATGGAATGAATTTCAGGGTACTCAATGTAATAAATTTTAGATTTCTTCTTCATTTTCTAAGGAGTGTGCCTTTTTTTCATAGAATTATTCAGAGTGAATGAAGACTGTAAATAAGGAAAAGCAGAGCAAAACTCTTCTGTTCCAGTTTGGTTTTGGGGGAGAAAAAGGGAAGCATCTGTAGTTCTTAATGAAAACATGTTGAAACTTTAGCATGTAACTTTAATTTCTCGAGTGTTGAAATGAAATCTGTGTTTAGCATACTTGGCTTTATTTCAGTGCCATTTCCACTTTCATTGAAAGAGTTTATTTGGATCCCAGTTTCTCATGTGCATAAAGATGTGGTGTTGCTAGTTTTAAATCCAACTCATGCTGATTTTCTTGCAAAAAACCCACAACTATTAAAAAACAGTATAAAATATTGTAGCATTTCTTAGTGGCTGCCCCTTTCATTGACTGAAATTATGAGTATGATTTTATATTTGAAGTCAATATCAAAGTGATTGTTTTCAATCTTCTACTTCAGGGTGAAAATCCTTTTGAAATTAATGATCAGGCTCAGGAGCAGCAAACTGAGGAAGAAGACAAAGCTGAAGAGCCAGCTGAGGGTGAAGAAGAGGAAGAAGAAGAGGAGGAAGAAACTGAAGAACAAACTGACTTCACTTTAGACCACACTGAAGATAACTAAGTGCAAGAAAATAAAAATACATTAGTGGGGGCAAACCAGCCTTTTATTTCTGCTCTAAAGTGGCTCAGACTTTTTAATAGTCTCAAATGGATCTGAAGATTCCCCACCATATGCATGCATTCCATTCCATGGAGAACTTGTTTATATAATTCCTATGTGTTTCTGATTTTGTTTAAAATGAAATTAAGACTATTTTAGTTGAGCTTTTTATAGAAAACTGACTGTTAAAGCTGATCAAAACATTGTGTTGTATATTTTTTTAAGCATCCTATTTTTTTGGTGTGTGTACTGAAAGTTGGATCTGGTCTAATCAGTTGAAAAGGAAGGTGGATCTTTGGGGTAAATATTTTAAAAGCTTTATGGTGTAAGCTTATAAATATTTACCTCAGTACAGGATGAATAACTTCAAAAATTGTGCTGTTGAGTGTGGCTGTTTGGGGGACTGCATTGCACTCTGTATAATAGAGTATGTGTTTATAATATGCCTTGTAGCTTTTTGTGATAAGATGTACCAGTTTGTAGCAATAAAATACTTTAAAAATATTACTGTTTAAAGTGTCTTTAGTTTAAGTATTTCAAAAATTTCCCCATGCTGACTACTAAACTGGTTTCAAATTAAATCTTGATTGATACTATCATTGAAATTGTAGTTACATCTTAAGTGACTCATTTATTGCTGAGTTTTGGTGTGTTGGGTCTCCATCTACCAGGTCAGGTAAGTATTGAGCCCTCATAGCGTGCCTGGGTGAAGTGTCCTTTTTGTGTGTTCATGTGTGGTGTACCCTTGTCTATCTTAGAAATTACAAGTAATACAACTGTGTTTTTTCTGTAGTTCCTACTGCTGTAGCTTTTGACTAACGAGAACTGAAAATGTCTGATTTGACTGTTTCTAAGTGCAGTGAAATAACTTGCAGCTTTTTTTACTAAATAAGGTAACTTGAGACAAATAACTACAATCTGGTGGTTAAAGGGACTTTTTTTTTCAAAATCTCATAATAAATGTGATGTTACACATTTCTTTTGGAGAGTCCTTGTGATAATACGTAGTCATCGCTGTGTAGAGGTGGTAAATACTTAAAATAGTTATATAAATACTTATAACCTTACCTGCAAACCAATTTGCTTTTTCAGTGATGTGTTTTTGAACGGAGGAAGGTGTGCAAGTTTTGTGGAGGAATGCTTTAGTCAGATATTAGGTCACCTGAAATCCTAATAGTAGTCAACTGAAGAATGCTGTGTATTGCAGTCATTTAGCTGTTGCCTTTGTGTAGTTTGGAGAGTAGAAAATATGACAACATGGTGAGGAAAGAGAGGAAACGGAGTTTGGTGTCTTGACCTCTAGTTTATGGCTTTACAGTTTTATTTTGTATTTAAAAAATCAGCATAATGTAAACCAGATTGATGTACCTGTAAGTATCAGCTTGGAGCCAGAAGTTAGCATGGGTTGGTTGGAAGATATGTTAAGCCTGGAGCTGTTCTAGATCTCTAAATT
Organism: Parus major; assembly: GCF_001522545.3. NCBI lineage: Eukaryota > Metazoa > Chordata > Aves > Passeriformes > Paridae > Parus > Parus major. Next base: position 15,492,199 of record NC_031777.1, on the reverse strand, counting down.
TTCGTATTCTCCATGTTGAGGCTAGGATCAAGATTGATACTTGCATTGCTTTTAAGGTGTAATCTCCCCTTCTGCCTTACAAACTGGTCATTCAGCTATTTGTGTTCTACTTGTAGGTTTCTTGTCTTACAAGAGAAAGATGAATCTTATCTCTTCCCAAACACTTTAACAGGAACTGTATCAGTGTTCTAGAAACTGGGTGAGAGTTTTAGCATGAGAATTTGAGTAGTTAAGAGAATTGAGATGCTGCCCAAATTTCTGCAAGTGGTGAGTTTGTATATGGCTACTTTATTGGAGAGAATTAAGTTGCTTGTACTCAGCTAAGATAAGCCCTTCTACTTAGGATCTCAATGCTTTATTTCCATTGCTGCACTGATTTCATCCATGGTGACTTCAGAATCTTTGAATTCAAAGCAGTCACAATTTGACTTGATACCTAAAATACATAATTTGCTACTTATACTAACATTTCTCAACTGTAAAGTGTGTTAAGTGATACCTTAAACTTAGATGACAGATTTGAGGAAGTGGGGGGACAACTGCTGATTGTAATAGACAAAGTTATCCCATAGACTTAGGAGGAACTTCAGATGGAATCCTTGGGTCCCTTTTATAGCTGATGTTTCATTAAATCAATTTTCCTAGATCAGTGACATGTGGGAATAATTTCAGAGGGACTGAGGTTGGCACATTCCAGGCGACACCATTGGGAAGACACACACAGAGACTCATTCCAAATGGAATGGAGATTGCATTTGTTTGTTTCAGAATCTCGGAAATGAAGACCATGGCTTTAGGCAGTTGGGGAAAATGATGCCTCCTGATTTACACATCCCTGCTCAGAGACCTTTGTATTTCCTATACATTCACCAGCAATGTGCTCTCAAATGCTGACTGTTCATAAGTTTTGATTGCAGTAGGGTATGCCTTTCCCTATTTTTAAGAACCTTGAAATGTTGACTGTTGTGACTGATAGAGTTTATAAAAAGACAAAAAAATGGGGAGCATTTTTATATCCCCCATCCTGAAAAACTGCTTCAGATGAAAGATCAGTGAAAGACTGGACTTGAATGTAGTTGATGTTTCATAATCATACAGGTGATAACTGGTGACTAATCTCAGAGTCAGTTGCTTAAGGAAAAGCAGTTGGAGTTAAGGCAGATAGGTCCTGTTCTAAAATTAATATTGAAAATTTTCAACAATTGAACAAACTTTGGAGATGGTAAAGCGACATAAGGTGAAAAGTATTTCAGAGTGTTTAAAAGTATCTTGTGGGAATCAAGGCTGTCCTACATGATAGGCAAGATCTCGAATCATCTTTCAGTGCATGAGCTGTAGAGTCCTGGGTGGAATCAACAGAGGATGTTTGGTGCCTCTTACTTGAGTAGTTGATATGGAATGTTTCAGGTGATGATTTACATTGCACAAGAGTAGCAAGGTTTTGACTTGTACAATGATACTAATGCTATTTTTTTTTCTGCTGGAAACATCCTGGTATGTTTTTAATCTTTCATAGGACTGAATTGTGTTCTTGATTTATAGTGCTGAAGAATAAATATTTGTCTCACATTCTAAATACCTCAGGAGCTAGAACTTCTATCTTTTTGCTCTCAGAAATGTTGACAAATACTATATGGAGTTTTGTTTGTGGTTTTGTTTTGTTTAGGGTTGAACTTGCAAGGTAGCCAGTGGTGTAGTAAGAAATATGGGCACTAATCCTTGCAATTTACACACAGGGAATAATTGCCATATATGCACGCTCTTATGTGTGTTACAGCCCGAATGCACTAGTGTTTTAAATACAATTATTTTTTGCTACAGTGTCAATGCAGGATGATTGCAATCATACTTGTGTAATACTTGGCTTGTTTTCATGCTGTGTGGAGGACTGAAATCTTGAAACAAGCCTGTAGATCTCTTGCTTTGGCTTTTCCTGTTTTTCTGGTTTTCTTACAGTTAGGAATGTGAAAGATAATGGAGACTTACCATCTTCATTCCTATTTACCTTGGACATCTTCCTTGTGGACTTTAGAACATGTGTCCCAAACAGTTGCTGTGTTTGTAGAGTGAAATCAGTTTTCAGCTTGCTGAATAGTGGCTTTCCATTTTCTTGCTGTTGTCTGTCAGACTTCTACAAAAAAAATTTCTTTTTTTAAATGTATTTTTCAGCTTCTAGGATGTCTTCTCTTTCTAAGTAGCCCTGAAATAGAGTATCCAGAGCTTTTCTTGGTTGGTTATCCTACTAACTGAAGTCCTCACCCACTCGGATTTAAGATTGTAGGGAGAAACTTTATTGTAAGGAATGCCCCTAGCAAGCAGGGAGTTGGATCTCTCCTAGCCTTGGTAAATCCCACATCCTCTTGAGTCAAAAGCCTGTAGTGAAGCCCCTTAAATCGTATGAGAGGATTAGAATGTTACACCAAGTTTGTTTGCAGTGAAGTTTGTTCTAAGAGTAAATATGAGTAACTTGTAACTGTGTAATTTTTTAAAGTTAATTTCTAAAATTGTGTCAAGTTTTTAGGCTTACAATAGTCCACTTCTCTTTAAAGTTAAGTCTTGCACCTCAACTCAGACAGATTTGTCTGGTTTAAAGTACAGTTAGCTAATGAATAATAAGCCTTTCTGTATAAATAATAAGGTGTATACACTGAAGTCCAACATCTAATACAAAAGAGCTTTTGATCTTACTCTCCAAATCTAAGCTTTCCTCATCCCATTCTTTGGTACTTCAAAGCTTATGCCAACAGGGAAAGGAGTAAATACCCAGAGGGTAAATTTGAGCATCAAAATCTGCTGAGACAAAAACAAAAGAGAAGACTTCTTAAGACTCCACAACCCCTTACTATCCTGTGATTCTGATTTAAAATAAAGTCCTTTCTGTATGCAGAAGTGTGGTTGAGGTTTTTTTATGGTTTTGGTTTTGGTTTTTTATGTTTTTTTCATGATTTGAAGATTAACAAGTGTTAGAGGAGAACAAGGAATAAGTAACCTGCTTCCCTTTCTGGTCCCCTGCAGGTGAAACATTTGGGTATTTGCAGCAAACGTGCCTGTTACTTTTATGGGCACTTACCATCTTCATTCCTGTTTACTCTGGACATCATCCTTGTGGAATCTAGAACACATATTCCAAACTGCTCATCCTACATACTCAAAGCTGTGAATGCAATGTTGGGAGTTTTGGTGGGTATCAAAAAAGCGAAGGATGGATAACATGGTGGCAGGAGCAATGCATGTACTGTGAATAAGAACAACCTACTGTGTATATACATGAATATTTGTCAAAGAGTTTGAAGAGCAGAACAGTATGGATTTAGGAAAAGAGTCACAAGTGTTAACATGCCCCATGCAAAAAATAACATCTTGTTTATTGTGCAGTCCTTTTCAATCTTCTCACTTCAGATAGGTCATAAGATAAATGTCCTTCATTGCCAGCTAGTAACATGGTTGTTAAAACATCCTTTTGTTTTATTTTGTCAGGAATGTTGCTGCATCATTTACCATCACTCCTTAAAGTGTCTAAAGTCCTAAGAGAAAGACTTTGCGGGGTCTCAAGGGTATCCCAGTTCTGAGTCTGACTGACTTGACACCCTCTTGGTAGAACACAAGTGCTCTGTGAAATTGGTATATACAAAGGACAGTGCCTTCCTGCTTTTGTATCCAATCCCTGAACACTGTATTATAAATGCCTTTCAGTGGGGGGTTTATTTCCGCAGCTGAAATTTGCACCTTTTGAAGTATAAAATTTTCTATGTATTTATATATAAATGCTTCTATAAATATATTGGCAACAAAAGGAGGGATAAGGAGACTCCATCATACTATTGGATGCAGGATGAAACAATGACAAATGATGAGGAAAAGGCTGAGGTACTTAATGCCTTCTTTACCTCAGTCTAATAGTAAGATCAGTTATTGTCTGTGTAGGCAGCCTCCTGAGCTGGAAGACAGGGACAGGCAGCAGGATGAAGTTCCCCTAATCCAAGGGTAAATTGTGGGTAAAGGATCAGCAAGATCTACCAAAGGCTCTTGAGGGAAGTGGCAGGAGTGCTTATCACTACTTCCCAGCTGCTGACCAGCAGCCCTGGCTAACAGGGAGGTCTGGGATGGCTGGAAGTTTGGTGTCACATTTGCCAACTACAAGGCAAAAGGAGGATCTGAGGAACTAGAGGCCTGGCAGCCTGTCCTCAGGGCCGGGGAAGGTTATGGAGTAGCTCTTGAGTGCAATCACGCCTCACGTGCAGGACAACCAAGGGATCTGCACCAGCCAGCAGGGGTTGAGGAAATGCAGGTCCTGCTTGACCAACCTGGTGTCCTGTGACAAAGTTACCTGCTTAGTGAATGAGGGAAAGACTTCAGAACCTGTCTAAACTTCAGTAAGGCCTTTGACACTGTCTCCCACAACATTTTCCTTGAGGAAAATCCGTCTGTTCATGACTTGGTTCACTCCTTGCTGGGTGAAAACTGACTGGATGGCTGGGCCCAGAAGGTGGTGGTGAATGGACTTAAATCCAGCTGGAATCTGGTCACAAGTGTTCCCCAGTACTGGAGGCCAGGGTGTATTGGGACCAGTTCTATTTAATATCATTACTCATGATCTGGATGAGGGGATTGAGTACACCCTCATTTTACAGACTTTCTGCCAAACTAAGCAGGGACATTTCTCCTGGAGGAGATGGGAAGGCTCTGCAGAGGAATCTCAACAGGTTGGTGTGCTGAGGCCGATGGTATGAGGTTCAGCAACACAAAGTGCCAGATCCTGCCCTCGGGTCACAATGACCTCATGCAGTACTATAGGCCTGGGGAAGGTGGGTGGAAGATGCCCACAGGAAAAGGAGCTGGGGGTGCTGGTTGCCAGTGGCTGAACATGAGCCAGTGTGTGTCCAGGTGGCCAAGAAGGCCAGTGGCATCCTGGCCTGTATTAGCAATGTTGTGGCCAGCAGGACCAGGGCAATGGTTGTGTCCCTGTACTTAGCCCTGGTGAAGCTGCACATTGAATACTGTGTCCAGTTCTGGGCCCTTCACTACAAAGAGGACATAGAGGTACTGCAGCATGTCCAGAAAAGGGCAACAGATCTGGTGAAGGGTCTGGAGCACAAGTCCTACTAGGTGCAGAGGGAGCTGGGGATGTTTGGGGTAAAGGAGGCTCGAGGTAAACCCTATCACTTTCAACAGCTACCTGAATGGAGGTTGTAATGAGAGGGAGGAGTCAGTCTCTTCTCCCAGGTCACAAGCAGTAGGACAACCAAGAGAAAACAGCCTCGAATTGCATCAGGGAAAGTTTAGATTGGATATTAGGAAAAAATTTGTCAAAAGGGTTTATCAGCCTTTGGAACAGGCTGCCCACGGAGGTGGCTGAGTCACCATCACTGGAGGTGTTTAGAAGACGTGTAGATGTGGCACGAGGGTCATGGTTTAGTGCTGCACTTGGCAGTATTAGGCTAAGGGCTGAACTCAATGATCTGAAAGGTCTTTTCCAACCTAAATTATTTTATGGTTCTATGACTGTCAATAGCGTGATGGCAAATATGTCATAAGTGGTTTTTGTGTACAGCAATTATAATTTAAAGAATATCCCTCATTCCGTCTATTGCTTGGATGAAGGTAAAACCTTGTGCAGCCTGTTACAGTGCACAGCAGTCCTAGTGCTGGAGTTCTCAGCCCACTGTGTACCAAGGGGTTAATTTGTTTCCATCACTGGGGATTTGAATTCCTTGTCTGTGCTGAGGTCACTGTCACTGTTAAATGACAGATGTCTTTCTGAAAATCCCTTGCATCTTTCCATGTGTTGTAAAGTTCAGTGACTGCAATAACAGGGTGTTGTTCTTTAATAACTGTTAAATTTATTCTTTAGAGAATTTACAAAGATGTCCTATTGCTCTGGGAAAGCTCCCTTGATGCCGAACTCTGCATTTTCTTTTTGCATAATGCCTACAGATTTAGAGCCACTGTACTCCCAGTTGTATAGCTTCTGTATCCCTTGTTCAGTGCTGCTGAAATACTCGTAAATCTCCTTTCTTCTAGTGGCTTTGTGCAGCAGCTGGGGTATGACAATAAGGTCCCTGATCTATAATTCCAGACAGCCCCGGAGGGTGAACAGATTGACCAATCCTCATCCCCAACGTAAGCCCAGGGAACTCACTGTCCCTGGGAGGTAGTTGTCTAATGCTTTCTATTTGTATTCTGCATGAAACTCTTCTTGATGCTGGACTGTTGTTCACTTAGAGAATTATCCAGTGCACAGTATATAAACTCCCACTAGAGATTGAATGCATGTAAATAAAGCATGCCTTAAGTCTAGCATAATGTAACTTTAAGTGAGAAGAAATAGACTCGATCTAAGCACCTTGTAAAGCTGCATTCACTGCTAAGATCTGCACAATGCAGTCACAATCTGCATTTCTATGTCACATGGATAAGAGGTAAGGAGGACAGCTGTATAGGTTTTCTAATTCCAAGGATTTCCTGGCTTTTTATTGATTTGATGAGAATACAACACTGGCTCTTTAAAATAACATCTGTTTTTAAATACTCTTGCGGAATAGCAACATTTATGTTGTAACAAAGAGACATAGTTTGAAAAATGTGATTGATTGACCTTTATGCTACACACGGCTCATGAAAATGTTACTTTATACTCTGTTTTCACACCACCTAAAAGCCTGGCAGGCATTTCAGAGTACAGACAGTAGATGATCCCTGCCCTATAGCTGTTGCTATCTCCTTGTAATCTCTAGCTATATTCACTTCAGCTGTACGATTTTTGCAACTTTCATGTCTGTGTAGCAGCATTGACATGTATTTTAACTATAAATTATTTAGAACATATCTGCTTGAAAGCTAGTACTCATTTACTCCTAAACCTCCATCATCTGCTTAAACATTGAGATTAATGAAGTGTAAAAGGCTATTTTTAAGTGTGAGGTGTTATGCACATGCTATGAGTCTTTGATTGCACTTGGTTTATCCAAGCAGCTTTAATGCTGACAAAATTGTCAGACTAATTTTATTTTCTGCAACAGCTTTAAAGGAGATTAAACTGCTTCAGTTTAGTGATTTGCTATTTGCCAGGAAAATATATTCAGTACACGGAAAGTAGTCACATTTTGATAGAAGTAGTGTGCTCTGTGCCAAGGCCCCCCCTGCATCAAGGCCAATGGCAGCCACAGAGGCAGGGCAGCACCCAGCCTGCTTTAGCAAGGTTGGGTGTTGGATACCTCTTCAGCACTACTCTTACAAAAATGATGGTTCTGCTGGTGCCACAGAAGTACAATTCCATGAATGCTCTGTGAAAGCTAATCTCTAAAGAAATGATGGAATCTTCTGTTACTTTCATCTGTAATTTTACATTAGTTTCTTGTGCACATATTTAAGAACTGGTAGTGTTCTCTGTAATTCTTACAGAAAGGTGATGAGCCACTGGTCTGCTAGAAGGTGTAAGAGTAGCTTGCTTACAGAGGACAAACCATGCAAGTCATATTTGACTTGTATTTCAGTCCCATTGTAAGATAGCTTTACATTTATGGTCTTTAGCCTGTCCTTTCTCAGATGGGAATTCAGGAAGGCTGATAAAAAAAAAATCCTATTTAAAGCATTATTTCAGACAAAAGATTCAGTTTCCCAAGTTAAATATCAAAGTGTATAAATTCATCCCTAATAAACTTGGATTTGGACTGAGGTAAGGATTATTAAACTGCAGTAGCCTTTTGGAATTAGGGTGGTATTTGTTTTCAGATGATCTAAACAAAGGATGTCTCAAGCTCTGAAAGTAAATGTAAAATAATCACTGTCTCTGTAGTTGTAGTTAATTGCAGCAAAATGTAGTTGGGACCAAGTCTTGTGACTGTAAGAACGTTTACATAAAACACCGTTCATAGCACTCAAAGTTCCATGCTAGAGCACAGTGGTTTTCTAATTACTTTTGCATAAGAGCTAAGCTGTGTGCTTGTTGGGGAGATAGACATTATTGGTTACAATATTTGTGTAACATGGGATGTAATTAACATTGTCTTGGTTAGCTAAAATGAACTTCACATCAACATTAATTTTGTTTCATCATGGCTGCTTTCAGGAGCTTTGTTTTATCTGGAGATTCATAACAATATGATTTTTTTTGACATTACATATGGCCAAAACAGGGAAAGGCCTTTATTGAAGAGAACTAGCTTGCTTCCCTTTCACAGGGTTTCCAAACAATTACATTATCATTTTGTTTCTTGCCAAAAATGCTCACAGACTTTATCAAATTTTGTTAACAGAGTTTGAAGCATGTTTCTTTGACTGAGTGGTTTTCGAGAAAGTACAAGCATTTCAGGACATTTAAAGCATGAAAGATAACAGCACGGGACATTTTAAATGCAGCAGGATTTTTTGCTGAAAGTTTTATTCTTACAAAAAGACATTATTTCAAGCAAAAAGCCTTCAGCTTCCTGCCTTACAGAAGTTGTGGGTCTCGGAATGTGAATTTTGCTTGATGTTTTTCTAGATGCTGTAGCTTTCTTTTCATCCATATAATACATACTTATTTAATTTCTATGGAAGTAAGCTGAAAGAACATGTCAAATTCAGAGGCAGCTAAATCCCATATATTTGTTAGGATATAATCTACGTTTGCTCTTTTGCTCTCTTCTAAGTGTCCTTTGCATGATTCAGGATCTTTCATGTCTCAAGCCTGTGGAGGGTGCCATAATGTGCCAGGGAACCCTGTTGTGCTAATTGCTCTTCCTACATATTAGCTGTGTCAAATCTTATTTCTTAGGTTGACATCATTGTTGTAAATCAAGACTGATTTACTTTCTCTTCTGACTCTGTAGATTCCTTCTTCTTGTATCACATTTCCTTTACCAGTCATGGTCTCTAATTTGTCATCAAAGTGGTAAGGATATTTTATACAGACTGATTTCCTCTTCCTTATTCCACAGTTGTCCTATCACTATTTTTGCCAGCCTGAATCAATGATAAATATTGCTGGAAGTGTAAGCATGGACAGACAGGCAAGTATTAATCTTTGAAAGAATGTAAAAAAGGAGTTGTCCATTTTCTGATATTTTTGTTTACTATACATTTATAGTAGAAACTATATTTAAATCCAGATGCAGTTTGTAGCACTGAACGCAGAAGCTCAGATAGATCTAACTTCAGTGTACCTTTTGTATTTCAAAACTAAAGTGCCTGAGATTTTAAGTAACTGTAATAAGGCACACAAAATGCAGAACAAGAATGCAATGTTTTCTTTCATTTAATTTCAGACCCCATCTCACTTCCTGTAAGAGGTTTTTAATTGTTTAGTTCCTGAAAATCGTATTTTCTTTCCAAAGGAAGTGTGGCCATAATTTTTTTCACCCAGCAAGTTATTGGGGAATTATTTTTTCTAACTTAAGAAAAATAATCCCTATTATAAGTGGCTTGATTTTTATTTTTTTTAAGTTTAAATTGAGGTTCATATTTTTTAAAATCCTTTTGGATTTTTTGGTAGACTGTCATAAGCTCATAAAGGTAAGACTTTTTTAATATTTCAGTAACAGTGTACAAATGCAGAATGTTTGTTTTGCTAATGATATTCCCTAGCAATAATACATTCCTACTTCTAGTTTTGTTGCACCTTCATGATGGAGTACAGTTGTGATGATGCTGCTTTAAAATCCTTAACTGTCCTCATGAAACTTCTTGTATTTGTTCCTTTCCTCTGAGTGGGTCAGAAAACATAAATCTTCACAGGAGAATAGGCTTCAGGTTGCTGCAGTTCTATCAGTGGAGATAAACTATGTTCTTAAAGTTGTATGGGTTAGGTCTTTACACTGACCTCTCAATTTGAAGAGCTGCTATGGGTTGGGAAAGGATTGCTTTGAAGAAGTTTTGTTGTGCACTTTCTAGCTCCTTATTTGTTTGACCGCTGTTTGGGAGCACTGGTGGTTAACAAAACAAGAACAAAAAAAACCCCCCAAACATAACACTAAAAATGTTCTTTAATATGGTAGTATCACAGTGAAGCATTGCTCTAGATGTAACTGAATAAGAGTCAAGCAAGGATTCTCTGCTTGTGTTTAGCTCTTCCAGAGACTTCTGATGTTTTGTGGGAATTCATTTTGTAATGATTAATCTCATTTGGATAAGGAAATTATAAAAGCGAATAAAGCAGCTGAAAATATTTTGAGATTCCAAGTGAGAAAGTCTACCACAGAATCACGTTTTGTTGCTGCCATGACTAAATAACCCCAGGACTTCTGTGTTTTCTTCTTGAAGAAGACTCTTTCATTTAATTCCTTTTTCATGAGCAAAATTTAATTCCTTTTTCATGTGCTGGCTCAGTATTTCAGTCCTTGAATTTCCAAAATGGCTCTCCATGGTTTCCATTCAAACACTTGTTATTTCTTGCATTTGAAGCCCATCAGGTTTTCAGGTCCTGTTGAAAGACATGGGTGGTTTTTGTTTGTTTTTCTTTTCTGGGAAGTTCACAAAAAAGGAATTGTTGTTCTTTAAAACAAGCTCAGGATTAAAAACAAACCCCAACAAAGTCAGAATTGCTGAATCTGTCTGGCTATCTGTCTTTAGACTTTATAATGGAGCCCACTGGTGTAGTTTCTGTGCAGCAGTGTGGTTAATAAAATGAGATCCCAAGTGAACTTGGAGGCTTGTTATCCTCTGCGGTGGTAGACAGCAGAGCCTGGTGTAATCCTGAGATGATCAGTGTTGATTTGTTAGCTTTGTCAGGGAGTGGAACCTAGACCAAGACTGAGAAAAGGCCTTTTTGCCCCTTCTCACTCACTGGATAGTGTGTGCTCTTCTTACATCTTTACAAGCTTTGCAGAGCAGGAGCTGTCTCAGAAGTTTTGCCATTAATCCTAACGAAAAGTAACTTTTACTCACCATCCCAATTTTTGGATTTTAGTAAGAATCAGATCTGAAGGGTTGCTTATATGACTGGAATAAAACATGTTGGAACAATCATTAGTGGGGTCTCACTCTGTGTGAAGAAGAGCTTTTCTCTGGAGTAAATCAAGACCATGTCTAAAAAAAAGGTGTGCTCACTTTGTTTTGTTTCTTTCCGGATTTCAAAGAGTAGAACTAACAAGGAGGTTGTAGCCTGTGTGTTTAGACTCAGTAGATGCAAATGCTTCATTAAATTTTAAGGTTAATGAGTTACTCTGGATGTTTGATCCGGTGTGCTGCAGTGTGCACAGTACATATACAAGTAGCATGAGTCGTCTGTCTTAGTTTAGGACTTCATTAAAATACAGTGCTCATTCATTATATTCCATGTACACCTACTTTTGGCTGATGCCTTCAGTTAACAAAAGGTGAGGAGATGGGGTAGAATGTGTCACCTTGATTTTGTATCAGCAATAGTTGGTTTATTCCTATTTGGTTTTAGCCATCCTGATATTAACGACATGGTCTCAGTCTCCTGATTTCACAGAACCAACTGGGGACATTTGAAGTATTCACTGGAAGCCCTTATTACTCTTCAGTGAGAGAGGAGGATGGAGAGAAAATGGCATTCAAAGAGGAAGTTTTTTTTACCTTTGATGTTTTAATTAAGGGGGTATTAGGAGAAAGCAATGAACAAACTGCAGGTTTGAAAAGGAGGGGTAAAACTGTTGCCATCTGAATTAACAATGTCTGAGCATAGTAATCTTTGTATTGATTCTGTGATCACATTTAGCACAAATAAAACTTAAATTTCTCGTGGAAAGAGGAGAGTAATGAAGAGATTTTCTTCTTCTGTTTTAGTGATTTCAATCATAGATGTTCAGCACTTTTTAGTGCAACAGACAGAAAATCTGCAGAGCAGACTGATTCCTGCTTTCTTGTCCAGGTCTTGCCTTTTGTAACATCAAAACAAACCAAAAGTTTTGAGGAATGTAGCTGGCAAAAAGAAAGGGGCTGTGAGAGAAAGCAGAGGTATAAACATCGCTGTTGTCTTTCGTGCACTGAAATGGAGCATCTTTGCCCTGTGGGAAACCATGCTGGTAGCCTTGGTAATGATGACTAAATGAGTAATTTTGGGACACTGCCTTACAGTTGAATATAATTAAAAGCATTTAGTGATCATTCCTCCAACGGCACTTCTCATGTTTAATCACGAACTGGTTGGTTGGTGGGTTTTTATAATATTTTCTTAATAGTTTTAGAGGATTCATACAGCATTTACAGCATGACAGGCCAGTCAGTCTCATCTCTGGGCCTGGCAGGATCATGCAGCAGATCTTCCTAAAACTTCTGCAAAGGCATGTGGAAAATCAGGTGATTGGTAACAGAGCACATGGCTCTGCTAAGGGAAAATCATACCTGAGAAATTTTGAGCCTTCTACATGGAGAGTTAGTGCTGGTGGATGAAGAAAGTACAACTGATGTCATCTACCTGGACTTGTGCAAAGCATTTGACACTACCCGAACATGAGATCCTCGTCCCTAACTGGGCAGGCACAGATTTGAGGGATGGACTACCTGGTGGATAGGGAATTGGCTGAATGGCCACACTCAAAGGGTTGTGGTCAACAGCTCTATGTCCAAGTGGAGTCCAGTAAGCAGTAACTGGTGGTGATCTCAGGGGTCAGTACTGGGACTGGCTCTGTTTCACAGCTCTGTTGGTGACATGGACAGCAGGATCAAGAGCACCCTCGTCGGTGACAATGACACCGAGCTGTGTGGTGTGGTGACATGCTGGAGCCAAGGGATGCCACCCAGAGGAACACTGACAGGCTGGAGAGGTGGGTCCGTGTGAACCTCGTGAAGTTCAGCAAGGCCAAGAGCAAGGTCCTGCCCCTGGCTCGGGGCAATGCCAAGCGCTAACACGGCCGGGCAGAGAATGGATTGAGAGCAGCCCTGAGGATGGCTTGGGGGTTTTGGTTGACAAGGTGCTCAGCATGAGGCAGCAATGTGCACTCACAGCCCAGAAAGCCAACCCCATCCTGGGCTGCAGCTGAAGCAGCGTGGCCAGCAGGTGGATGGAGGTGATTCTCCTTTGAATTCTCCTTCTGCTCTCATGAGACAATAGAGAGAGTGTCCAGCTCTGGGGCCCCAGCATAAGAAAGATGTTGGAATGACTCCAGTTGAGGGAAACAAAGAAGATCAGAGGGCTAGAGCACTTCTGTGAAAACAGGCTGAGAGAATTGGAGTTCATCAGCCTGGAAAATAGATGGGGAGAGCTTAGAGCCCCTTCCAGTACCTGAAGGGACTCCAAGAGAGCTGGAGTGGGACTTTCCACAAAGAAAATAGTGATAGAACAAGGGGGAATGGCTTTAAACTGAAAAAGGGTAGGTTTAGATCAGATTAGAAAGAAATTCTTTACTGTGTGGGTGGTGAGGCACTGGAACAGCTGTCCAGGGAAGCCTGGCTAGGTCTTTGAGCAGCCTGTTCTACTGGAAGGTGTCTCTGCCCATGGCTGGGGGGTTGGAGCTATATGATCTTAGTCCCCCTCGCTGGAGATACTAAAGAACCATCTGAATGCAATCAATCCTGTGCAGTGTGCTCTAGGAAGTCTGCTTGAGCAGGGAGGTTGGACCAGATGACACCATTGTTCTTTCTAACCTTACTCACCTGGTGATTTTGAGTCTGTCATCTTCAAGGTCCTTTCCAACCCAAAACATGCTATGGTTCTACTTCCTCACTTAAACTCAGTCAATGGGGACAATAACTGTGATTTTCATTTTCTGCTTGGTCAAAACAGATTGTGTAAATGTAGCTGAACTCTCACCTCTCTTTAGAATTCTGTGAAGTCTGGGATTTATGACTCCTGATTTTTCTGTCTTCTTACACAATCTGGGAATTGAAAGGTAGAGGGCAGCAAAGTTCTATTTTTTTTAAGTACAGCTTGAACCGGTTTTTATCAAGGTAAATGATGATTATGTCAGTTTGATGCATTGGTGACTCTTCTGATTCAAAATAAGCATAAAAATTGCAATTGAAAATATTTACTAAAATACAAATAAATGTAAAAGTGCCTTGCTGCCGTATGTCTTAACTGGTTGTGAAATAGCTTCAATAAAGGAAGAAAAAATCATTTGCAAGACCAATTAATGGCTGGCTTTTTGACATCATAGTGAGAAACTTGTGCTGGTTTGTGCCAAAATCTATAATTAAAGCCTGCATGCTGAATTTTATAACTGGAAACCAAATGACATCACCCAGAGATATTTCCCACTTCATTTAAGAAAAAAAAAAGAAAGGGAATCTTACATGCAGCTCTGGATTGATTTTTGGCTAAATGCCCTATCTTTGCCTCATTTATCTCACAATGTGAAATTATTCATATTACTCAGTGGTGACACTCAATTCCCTTGTGAGTCCTTAAGTGTAGTTATGAAACGATGGCACTGAGCTTGAAATCAGTTACTCCTCCAGCATCAGTGTGTGAGCTGTAAACATTGCACAAGAGGAACAGAAAAAGCATTGAAGTAAAACTACAAGTGTAAGTGGAAGCTACTTCTCATGAATTCACCCAAAAGGGACTACCCCATGCATTGCTTCAGCCATTAATAATGAATGCTGATCATTAATACAGAAAGTATAATTTACTTCTTAAGTGCATTGGAACATACATATAATATTTTAGAGTGATTATGATGTACTGTTTGTCTAGTTCTGCTGCCTGGTGCTAGTTCCTGCCTGTTTCTGTGCAGTGAGTATTCACTGAGGTTGAGCTCAAAGGCCTGGATTGATAACAAGATCAGGGTGAGAAGCTGGCAACATGCTTTACTGTTTGAAATACATCTGTGGAAAGAAAACACAAGCAAGCAAAACCCCAGCCCTCTATTCAAATATTGTGACTCATTTTCAGAGTTAATTTCCATGTCATGTAGATTCTCTGAAGACAGGGAGTTGCACAGCTGTGTAAGGACTTAGAGTGGCTCACCAGCTACAAAGTGTTCAGATTTTGTGGAGTCTGATTGAAGCTGTCAGGTGAGGGGTAGTTCCTCAGTCTTGTCCTCTTTGCTCTCTGGATTCATACTTGAAACCTATGCATTCAGCCATGTGCAAGTTAGCAATTAATGTGACTTCTTTGTGCATAGTGGATTAATTAATGTAGGGAAGAAGTTTGCAAAATGGAAAAATTAAGTCTGAGTTTGAAAGGTGTAAACACAAAGATAGTGTTTGTACTTTAACTGCGTGTTTCAGAGATGGAAAGTATTTTGCATACTTAAATTGTGAGGCAATATTAATGCCACTCAAATAGTTGTTATTATTTTTGTGGGGTTTCTGTCAAAGTAGTATAATTGTTTTAAACATATTGCATTAATTTCATCTCATGTGCTGGGACTTTCACTGCTGTCAACAGGTGCCCTCTTTGAATGCCAAGAGCACAATTTGGCATTCACATTCTTAGTCTTACTGTGCTTGAGAGTTTGCATCATGTTTTGTTTTCCCTCTCTGTTCATTCATCAGTTCATGGGGGACTAGTACTGATCTTAGTTTTAGAATATCTTTTTGAAGGACATCGTGTTAGATTTTCCTTGCCCTTCCTTTGTATATAATTCCTCCTGAATCTCTCCCAGACAAAACCTTGAAGCACCTGTTCTGGCTGAAACTGTGACCCCAAATAATTACAGGTATTTTAAAATATTTCCTGCTCCATCTAAACCAAAATTTCAGGCATATTACTTTGAGCCCCATCACATCTAGATAAATGAGCCTGAAGTTGTGTCTTGGCAATGGTTTTATTTTAGTTTTTAAAGCCTTGTAATTTATTTATGGTAACAATTTCATATATATGCCAAAAATATATTATGAAAAATGAATACACATTTGTAAACACCGTATTGAAGTAAGAGCTGTTTAGGTATTGGATTAGGAATAGTGTATATTTAAGTATTAAAACACTTATTGCATATTAATTCTTCATATATTTGAAAAATACTTGTATCTGCAAAAGAAATGGCAAGAAATCTAGTAATTTTGCACACAATAGAGTCACTAAAAACCAGAAATCCAAAAATCAGAAAAATAACATTAGCTAATGTGTTGCATTGTAGTGTGAAGTTACATGAACCTTTATGCTGTAAGAGCATTAAGCAGCTCTAAGCAAATTGGCTGTTTTAATTTCTGCATGGATAATGTTTAGAAAGTATGATTAATGAATTTTTAATGTATGTGTTGGTTTTGTGATTTTTTGTTGCTGTTTTGTTTTGTGTGTTTTTTATAGCAGAAAATTGCAAGGAGGGTAAAGCCACACTTAAGGCACTGCTACTTTGAATCCAAGATAGGTCCAAGACACACATTTTTGTGATCAAATCCTATCACCTAAAAAGAAGCTTCATTGAAAGACTGAAACTCCCTTTACTACGTAGCATCACAAAAGCATAGCTACTATAATGTGCAAAATATTGCATTTTTCATTGGCAAGGCTACGTCTGTAGCGCTGCTGGTAAAAAACAGATTGACATTTGGTCATTATTTCTTATCAAGGGTGTTTTACTTGTAATGCTATTTGACAGCTATATTCTAGGTCTGACAGCATTGAACCAGCTTAATTCCCACTGAACTGCTCTAAATACGTGGTATTGCAATCAGTTTAACAACCCCTGGAGGCAATAAAATCTCTCCTTTGAACATACACAAGGGGAAGAAATCTAAGATTTATAAAGGGCAGCAAGTATTCAAGATAGGGGCAAAGTTTATGTGTGAGCCTATAATTGATGTTTCCTTTGTTGGAAAAGAAAGCTTGAGGATGCTTTAAGAATTAATCTTTAACAAGATCTAATCTGCACTAACAAGATCTGCTCAAGATAAGTGAGAGAAAGATATGATACCAAGAGTTTTGTCATATTCAGCCAACAATGAAAATTCAAAGGTACTCTGTAGTTTAGGAACATTTTTGAGCAGATCAAGAAACTTTGCAATTAGATGTGAAATCTGCTAGAGCTCCCTGCCGCAGGTGGAGGAGAGCAGAACTCATAACCTAGGCTGCTTTTTCTCTGCTGTATATTCAGGTGAGCATTCCTAAGGCTATAACAGCTTCCCATTATCCACTGAACACACAGAATAGGTGGGAAGGTGCTACAGGTTTGCTCCTTTTGTTCTTGCCACATGATATTTGGCAGCTCAGGTAGTGACAAAACAAGGGTAGATGCTGATGAACTTATCGAATGGCATCTTACTTTTCAAGGGATACCCATTGCTTTAAAAATTACTGTATTTGGTGTTACCCCTCAATAAAATGTAGCTGCCATTAGGATAAGTGATGATCTTTCATCCGAAGAAAGTACAGTACTATGGAAAAATATAAACCCCATCTTTGTGTAATTTAGTAAGATACTATTAATGACATAGGAATGTCATTAAAATGTAAGAACCTTTGTGTAATGTAATAAGAACTTTTTATTGCATATATAGCAAGAGCATTATGAAAAAAGGTTTTCAGAGCCTTCCTGGCTTCTGTTTGCAGAACCACACAGGGCAGGGTTAAAACAAAACTGTGTAAAGGAAGTATTTCAGTTCCAGGTTACCACTCGACCACTACTTTTGTATCTATAGAGTGTCAGTTGATACAGGGAGCTTGGGGACAATCTCCCTGGTGAGGAGCTGAAATGGCAGCGTTATTGAAGAGGACAGGAAATCTCAGTTTATCCTGACTTGTGAGAAAACATCTTGATATGGAGAAAATCAGCACATTTGCTCTGAGACCGGAAAAAGTGGATGCTATCATAACACTGCACGGTGGAATTGGATCTTTGGTGGTACCTGCTATTGCTGTGAGAGGCAGCAGAAACTTGAATGGGTGGCTGTGGGACTTTGCAGGTAAAGATTTGAAGCAGTGTGCTGTTGTATGGTGGGCATTGTTCCAGCAAAATCAGTGAATTCCTCAGTGTGCTGCTTTCCTTGTTCTGTGCTGCCACACATTGATGCAGACAAGATAAGGTTCTAGGAATTTTCCATCTGATTTTTTTTTCCAGAAGTTGGAGAAAACTTACCTGAAATAATTTGTCTGTCAAAAATATTTCCTTCTAGCTGTGTTGAAGAAATCATCTTGTTTAAGGAATTATGTCCTGTAGCATTTTTGTTGCAGTAGTTGAGATTTGGGGCTGTCAGTTTCCCTCAGTACTTGTTCCTTTTCCTTCAGAAATAAAGAGAGCCTTCCTTTTTAGACATAAATTATCTGGCTTTTGAATTTCTGTAAAAAAATATTTAAGTATTTGGAATGGCAGGATAGATGGTTACAGGTTTGATGCTGTGATTTTTTGTATTTATTTTTCCTTAATCAACTATAAATCTGATAGTCCAGGGAAAGGGACCGTATCATGTTACAGAAAGAGGCCACTTAAGTCTCTGAGCAATAACTTCAGTTTGTGTGGAAAAGGGGAATAGGAAAACCCCTCTTGCCTGTGGTGAACAGATTACAAGGCAACACTCTAATGTAGCCAGGTACTAGTAAGGTACTGCAAACTGCTAGGAATATCTTCTGAGAATGTGAAAATTACCTTTGTCCCAGCTAGTGTCTCTAGAACTCTCAGGAGTTTTCACCAGATGAGAAATTATCAGATGTTGCTGTCTTTTCATGTTCAGTTACAGTTACTAGGTATTGTCAAAAAATACTGTATTCAGAAGTTTCCAGCATTGCCTTCTGGCATGCCCTTGGCCACTGTATTGCTTCCATTTGAAAGGCTTCTTTTCCTCTGCTATCACTTCTGGTTTTGCAGACCTTTAAGCTGGTTAGTTAGGGTGAGTGTTTTCATGTAGTTCATGTGCCCATCGCTGGGTGTAGGGCTCTCATGTAAACCCAGCTGTAGAACAGTCTCAATCAAATCATTACCTTGATAATCAAATACACTGTAACACAGCTAATTTCATTTGGCAAAATGGGCTACCTACCTGCTTTATTCACTTCTTTTTGTGCTCATGTTCTACTTCTGTGAGTTATTTAGCAGTGCAGTTTTATCCATAAGCCCATTGATTATTATGAAAGCTGATTATTTTTTCTCTTTCTCCTTATGAAGGGTTGCAGACAGTGACTAACTAGAGACCTTGTGAGTCTGTCGTCAGTCAAGTGCAGTGTTGCTGCTTTTCAAGTTGTTATTTTGCTCAAAACACTGAGATTTTTTAAAATCAATTGATTCAGTGTTTATTGCCAGTCGAGACACACTCTAAAACTCCTGCCAAAGTGGGCGAGTTTCAAAGGAATTTCAACGCCCCCTTTTCTAATATTACAGCAGAAGCTCAGTTATGCCTTTCATACCCAGTAGTTTTTTATTATCACACACCTCCTGCAGGAACAGACTATCCCTTTCTGCCAGACAGTAAGCTGTATTAGCAAAGTGCAACAGTGGTACTGACATAAAATTTACTGTAATGTACTTTTATAATTCAATACTTGTATTATTAAAAAAAAAAAAAAAAAGGTAATCTTCTATTTCTTACATAGCCAGAAGATGAAAAAAACCCAACCAAGATCTCCTCAGCAGGTTTTGAGGAGGTTGTTACTCATTAATGTGAATGAGGAAGGTTCTATCCTAAGTAATTAAAAACAAATTAAGTAGAGGCACTAAATCTTTGTCTCATAAATGAAGGTTTCATCAGGGTGAAATTATATCTCATTGGTCATGGAATGAATAATAAATGAACCAGTGAATCTACTGGATCATTTCAAATGATTAATCTTAGTCAACCAGGTAAGTGAAGAAGGCTATAAATTGGGTTAATTACTGTAGCTTGAGTTTTAACTCAACAGCTCTTAATTTCAACTTTCAAAGGCTACACAAACCAATTTTGTACTCTTAGATTATAATGAGCACTCTTTATTCTTTAATCAGTTCATCCAGTATCTGGCTGTCTACTGTAACATTCCTTTGAAGTCAAGAAAGATCTAACATAATTGAAGAAATGTCTAACTACTTGACTCTCTCTTTTTTAATATAAAGGAATTAAACATTAATCAGACTTGTGCATCTCAATTAAGCCAATTAAAATTATCACAGAATGTAGTGCACAGAGCAATAGGTAGCTTTAATGTTTGAATACATTATCAACTTTTACCTAATGTTCCTTATTTAAGATGTTTGTTACTCAAAATGGGAATGCATGCAATGCATTAAAGAACGCTACCATTTTTAAAAAAGTTTGACTAACTTAATTTACTTAGTGTAATTGCCTACATTTATGCACAAGATATGTTAAAATTTGTTGCATTTAGTTAAGAGTAATATGTGGATGACTTTAGGTCTTCCTACACCAGTCTAATTTCCATATGTTTTTGTGCTGATTGTTTTTTTTTTGTAAGAAAGCTATTACACACTACATCTGACTTAATTTATATCACAGAGAAGTATGGCTTAGTCTTTACTGGCTGATGTATATACGTAAAGTCCATATAATTACTAATAATTTGTAACAAGTGTTAATTGATAAACAACTCCCTCTGGTAGCTTAATTAAAGCTGTAGGATAGCAAGGCGATTTACAACTGGGATTGATCTCAATTAGTCAACAAAATCTGTGTAGTCTGTTCAAAGAAGAAGGAGGAAATTTAGCCTAGCGAGGCTTTGGGGATTTTGTCTTATAGTTTTCTTTTTTTTTTACCAAGAGAAATAAAATCACAAAGTACAGCAATGTTTTCTGCAGTTATCTACCTACTGTATACTGTGCTTACCTTTTACGCTACCCAGCATTTGTTCTTTCATTTGTTTGTTCATTGTCAGGTTACAGAACAATATTCAAACATTTCTTTTCGTTATACACGATGTGATAAAAAAGTAATTTCATACAGGGATGTACATTTTAGAATAACACCCCCAGGAGACCACAAACTAGAGAATGAAGAACATTTAAAATATGTCAGTTTTTGATCTTACTTAGAGATTTGTTTATAAACTGGCATTATGCAGCCTTAATTAAAAGATAACACAGGAAAGATGGCATTAGGGAATAACTGGATATGTGGAAGCACAGTGATCTTAAAAAGTCAGCTATGCTGTTTCAGGATTCACTACTCTTTTATCATTTGGACTGATAGTAAGAATATAATCTATGAATACTTGAAATTGCCCCCGTGGAATAAAAAAAAGTGTCATCTCTGTTTAAACTAGATCACAGACTGGCTGCAAACAGCTGCTGAAACATTAATTAATTTGTTTGCAAATGAATCATGGATATGTACTAGCTGAAAATACAGAGATAAACAAGCATGAATGTTGTGCTTCTTAGATTACCTATGGATCCCTGGTTTGCCTACATTTTTAAAGATAATTTTATATGCACCAGAAAAACAAACACAGACCAAATAATCTGAAAGAGCTGAGCCTTTTTATTGAAGTTGTTCTATAGATACATCGATGTGCTGAAATGCAAATCAGTTTCAGTGCTTTAAAAAACACACATCCATTTTACATTTGTGTAGGACTGAACCTCATTTAAGAAAGATTTGTTAATCAAAGAGAATGAAATATTTTGGTAGAGGCATACGAATGTGGGTTTAACAAGTTTGCAGCTAAAAATATGGCTTGATTTCAGCCGTGCAGTTTATGTTCCTCTGTATCTTGAATGCTCTTTTGGTAGCTGTGTGGCATCCTCTATAAATTCTACATTACTTGGTACCTGCTTTTCATATCCCATCAAGGATGCTGTTCAATATCTATGGATTGTTTAAAGAAACAGGCTAAATGCTGCAGCCTTGTAGCTTCACTAGCTAGAACGAGGCAGAAGTACCCAAATTTGCACTTGTAACGAGCACTTCCTTGGGGCAAGCCTTGAGCTGTCATGGTGCTTCTCATTGTGAGGGCAAATCCTGGGCTCTTCCCAGTGCTCCCCTAGGCTCTGCATCGATGGTGGGCAGGGAGGAGGAAGATGACTCTGCAGGCCTTGACCCCTTGACATAAGCTTTATTATAAAGAGCAGAAAAAAGTAAAGGTTAGGTTCTGCCAAAGGATGGGACTTGCATGTGTAATATGAACAATACAGGGAGGCCTCTGGGATAGTAACTAACCTTGGAGTGGCAGGCTGCTCTGCTGCAAACCAGACCTGTATGTGGACGTTATAACATGTGGGCAGGGAAACTTGCCTGGTCCGAATTCTGCATTCTCCAAAAATGTTGCTGCCTCACAGAGATGCTGTCTTATGTACACAGAATTTATTCTGCTTTTTAAAGGGGCTTTGTTTTGAATATTTTCTAACATGATAGGTGTCCTTTTTAGTCTTTGAAAAAATTAAGTGTTTGCTAGCAGGAAAAAAAAATCACGTTTTGACATGAAAAAATAAAGTCAGAACCCTAGGGAAAGCACAAAACTATAGAGGACCCAACATGATGACGTGAATTTGATTTTCTTCTTCCTTCCAGGGTCTGTTTTTTTGAACACAAACTGAACTGCCATATGAAAGATCCTATTCCAAGCAGATCCCACTATCCAGATGTTTTTGTCAGTGAGGGGATAGATTTTCTTAAGTTTGGCAGAAAATTATTTGAGCAGTATTGATTTTTGGGTACTGAAACTGCATCATGCCTTAAGATCACCTTTTCTGTAGATAGTGCAAGCTTTAGTGTTAGTTCCAAGAGCGGTATTTGACCTCAGGGAGCATGTTCCTGCAAAGCACTCAGGTACTGTTAGCACCCAGCTACCTCCTTCATGCCTACTTTAATCCTGAAGAGAAAGCTTCAGGTCATTTAGTCTTTGTACTTGAGTTAACTATAAGCCCTCTGCTTGGACTCTCAGAAAACGCTGGCTAGAGCATGAGTTCTTTCCAAATTCAAAGCCTGTTAGGGCTTTTTCAGAGGTTAATGGTGACCACTCTAGATAGTATCAGTCGTGTTTGTTTACCACTCCTGCCCTAGGGTTCACCCACCAGCTGCTCCAAGTTCAGCTATTTAGCTTCTTGTGGCACAGTATTTCCACTAGCCTGATTCAGTGATATTATCTGTCTAGAAGCTTGACTTTCATATGCTTAAAGAAAGAAGGAGAAACTTTTACTTTGTTTTTTTGCCAGTAATACCAGCTAAGCTCTCTTTCTGTGGAAGATCTGAACCTCTGGGTTTTGTTTTGTTTTTTGTGGAGGAAGAAGCATTCATCTGAAGGTGTGGGCAGGAATGGCAGTACCTGCAAGCCAGTGACCTGAGGGAGGCTGTGTGCTCCCAAAAGTTACGTCTTTACATGAAGGATGGTGATGGCTTCTGGAAGCCAGCTTTTGTTCCCTGGCCAAACTGCTCTGTTACAGCAGGAAGGGGGTCAGGAGAGAAGGTTTTGTGGGTGGTGCTATTAGGAGAGATTTTATTGATGCTTCTGTATTTCCAAAGAAATATAGATAAACTGAAAACTCCAAAGGAATTTGTAATCATCACAGGTTTTAGATCAAATTAGGGAGGTATAGATTTTGAGAAGTCCTTTTGCTCTTGTATTTGTCAAGAAAGCTGAATTTTTCTTTTTTTTTTCCTATGGTTTACTTTTGAACTTTTACTGTCTGTGCAATAATTTTGGATGAAATGTAAGCGTGTTTGTGCTCACAGCAGTTAGTAAAGTCAGTGGGCAGACAGGGATAAACAAAGTTCTCAAAATCACTTACATTCCAGTTTACCATTCACTGTTAGAAGTTTGTGCTGTAATGATGACTGGATTAATGTAAAATGTCTCCTAACCTACACATAACATGCTGTCTGTGGGATGTATAAAGTATAAAGCTCTGGGTTGAGCTTTGCCAAGTGCTTCCCATTTGATGTTTCTTGCAAGATCATAATTGAAGGTGTAGCTTAGGCTAAAATTGTGTTGTCTTCTCAGAACTGACCCCTCTTTGAGTCTCTTAGGGCTGCTTTATTGTATTTTGTAGTTTGGGATTTTGGCTGTGTTCAGCTGCCTGCTGCCTCCCTTTCCCCAGTGCCGCACATATGCATTGACCTAAAGGGACTTCGGGCAAAGCTGAGGCATGAACCGGGGGTTCAGCCTGCTAACTTTTCAAGTAACTCCCTGCTGCTGGCTTCCTTGAGAGCTTACATCCCCTCTGTGATCAGCTTTGGAATGCTTAATTTATTTATGTGCTTGTTTCCAGCCAGTGTCCCCAGCTCCAGGATGGCAGGAGTCCCTGTGTGGATGCCCATGAGCTGTGGGCAGGGCGTTCCTCGAGGGTGGGTGACAAGGCAGGGGCTCTTGATCCTGCTGCCAGACCATGAGGATCTGTACTTAGGACCTGAACACAGCCCTCCCTCTGGGTTTGTCTGCTTGTTGCAGCTAATTACAATTGTAAATTTGCCCTTAAAATCAAATTCTGTTTAAAGAGCAACTTTTGCCTTGGGGCACCCTTGTAAGCGGAAAATACTTATCCAAAAAGCAGTTTACTTGGCTTATGATTTCCTGTAATCCCTGTATTGTTCTTCAAGATATTTGTATGAGGGCGAGGAATTGCTTTTCACAGTTTAGCCTCCCCTCTCATCTTTATGTCTGATCTTATACAGGGATTGTCACCTTTTGTTTTATGGTATCATAGCCAGTTCCATAGAAATAGCTGGATGCTCCCAAGTTTTATGTCTCCCAGCAGGGTCTACCTTTTAAGCTACCACTTTCACAAATGAGTGGTTGGGACATGTCTTCTCAGGAATTTATGCTGTTGGTCCTTTCAGCTTAGGACGGTTTAGATAGAATTGCTGCCCAAAACTACAGCTCATTCTGGGCTAAAAAAAAAACCATATTTATCCCTGTGGCCACACTACTCAATAATTTGGGATTGAGAAGCAAAGAACAGCATCATGCTCAGCTGAGGTGTGCTCTGATCACTTGAGTGTCTGAAGTCTGTTTCACTCTGAAATTGGGACCAGGTTGTTTGCCCAGTGACGTAAAGTCCTGTGCTTATTTGGGAGATTAAAATAAATTTGAATGCATGAAGCTATTTGTGCAAAATAGGCCATGGAATAATTGAGTACAGCAGGTGCAACTGCCAGTCTTCCAGCAGGTCTGGGAGACTGGGCTTTGAGCTGCATGGGTTCTCTCTATTGGCACTCATCAAGAGAAAGTAGAAGGATAACTAAGCTTAGCTAACCTTCCTCATTATCCCATGTCCTCCCGTTTCATAAAGAGTGAGTTTCTAACAGCTTTGGCACAGTTTGTGTTGCTGTTCTTGATTAATAAGTTAAACGTCAAGTGGTGGGTTTCAGGATCAGTCAGAAAAATACAACTGCTAGGACTCAACCTCCGGTAATCTGGTATGAATTTAAGTGTAGTGGATTCAAACTTACGTAAGCTAAACAAGAATCACTTACGTAAGTGTGAAAGCGTACATAGATGGAAGCAAGCTGAGAATAAGTAAAGAAAAACATATTTAAAAAATAAAAAGGCCCCATGAATGCTATTCTGTTCCAAAATGCCATATGGTCAATTGCTTGGCATCATCTTCCCAAGTATGTTAGCAATGCTTTACAGGTTGCTTAACATCAGTGCCTGGATGGGAGGCAATGGCTGAAATAGAATGATAGGAAAAAGGGAGCAGCTTGAATGCTTTCATCCCTGTGTTAGCAGTCAGACTGCATTGGCTTGTCCTTGCTTCAGAACTTCCTTCAGTAAGAGTCAGTAGGAATTGTTTGGATGTAAAGATGTTTTAACACTGTCCTTAGCTGAGATAGCAGAATTTTAAGGAAAATTTATCAAGGTGGGTTTTTTTTTTTCCCTATCTTATTATTTATTTTCACAATGAATAATTGTGTTTGTTTTCAGGGGGCCAAAACACACATCAAGATACTTAAGGGTAAACAACAGGAGTAAACAACACTTGTGAGTTATGACACACACTCAAAATAATGCAGGGGAACATTGAGGGATATTATTGAAGCAAAACTAATTTTTGTTCTTGTATAACATTCTGAACAGAACAGTGAAGGACATCACAAATCCATTCATTTATTTCAAAATTTGCAAAACAAATCCCTTCTTACACGTAGTATTTGTACAACATGAAATTATTATTCAATAAGTTGACATTTTAAACCTATTACTGCCTAAACCCATCTATTACTGAGCTATTCAGAGCACTAAGTTAACATTTACCAGAACATTCATCCTCACATCATGGGGAGATCAAGCTCAAATCCTTTATTTCATATTCAGATCTTGTTGGGTCAGGATTGAAAACTGCTACCTTTCTGATACTTTACCGAAAAGCCACTCTGAAATCCACAAAAGAATTATTATCAAGTTACTGCGGTTATTCAGCTAGATGTTGACTTTGATATGTCAACTCTCTGATCTTTAATAGAAAATTGATGGTCTTGCACTGAGGGTCAGTCATATGCATGACCAGGATAGGCCAAGGTTTGCATTAAATTACACCCAGCATTGCATTTTATTCTCTGGCAGGCAAAGTCAAACAAAGCCAAATGGATACCTTGTTAGTTTTGTTTTCTTCATTGTTTTGTGTTGGCATATGGATTTAATTCTGTAATGGAGGACTGCTGGGCACAATCTGCTTTACTGATTTTTCTGGGGAAAGTTTTTGAGAGCTCACAGAAGTATGATAACATAAAAGCAACCGGTACAATTTTTGTTCTTGTTGCAGTAGGTGTCTATTATACCATTTATTTAGCAGTTGACTGTGTCACAAAAAAATCAGGTTAAATTTGTATTTCTAGTACTGTCTTCCTTTAGCCTTGGGCTTAAGTTGTGAAAATCACTGTGGCTTTTTTTTTTTTGTTCCTATAAATTTCGTACCTGTGGTGACTGCAATGAATCATGCAAACTTTGGCCCTTTTCAGTGTTGTTGGTTGTCAGTTCATACAAAGCTGGATTTTTAACTTGTCTGAGGAAGGAGTGCTGTATGGCAGAACTGGGATATCTGTGGTCTAGGACTGCATTTTGAATCCCAGCTTCTAAAGTGTCGGCTGAAGCCACAGGGGGTTGGGTGAGCTGCTGCTCTGTGCATAATTTCTTTGATGGCTGCAGATGAATATGTTGTATGGCAGCAACTGAGGAAAATGAAAGCAAGGGAATACATTTGCCTTTAAAAAAAAACAATAGCAAAAAAACTGTTCTTCAACTTCTGTTTCCTGCAACTGCTGTTACGCAAACACCACATCAAATATGCCTATAGAGACGTGAATGGCTCAGCAGCATCTTCTGATTTTATGTGTAGCCTCCTGCAATGCTTTCAGGTTTGCTGTTCATAAAACACTGCTCAAAATAATGACAGAAGGTGAACATCCTTTCTTTTTCAGAATGAACCAAAATTTTCCTACCAAGACCTCATAAGAGAGGATGGAGAAGTTTGCACATGGGTCCCTTTGGTTAGTGGCAGCAGAGAATGTCTCATTTCTTTGTGAGGAAGTTGGCCAGCATGGAGGCCAATGCAGTGGGCTTGGACTAGTCAGTCACATGGAACATCTGTGGATTAACTAGGGCACCTCTTTCCTCCTGAAATCTAGAGAGGGTCCTGGATAGAAGGTAATTGATTTTGAAATAGTGTACCATTTTATAAGTAGATAGATCATGGACTCAGTTTATACACCTTCTATCTATTGCTTGTGCCAGTTTTGTCAGTGGATTTTTTTTGGCTAGATTTTTCAAAGTCTTAGCTGAGAGGCAGCCAGCTCTCACTGAAGCACAATAGGATGTAACATTGAAAACCCTAACTGATCGGGGAAGACACCTCATTGCCTTTCAGTAGGACTTATGTGCCTGAATCTCTTAAATGCTTCTGAAAATGCCGGCCTTGGATTTGAAAGCCAACCAAATGTGTGCTAAGCATTTTCATAGAAGCAGACTGGTGACAGTATGTACACTCTGCAGGACCAGGTTTCACAACAGACACATATAAGGCATTTAGCTGTTAGAGAAAGGATGTCAGACTTCAGATTTGAAGGGGCGTGCACAGCCTAATGTAAGTATTAGTGCAGCTCTTAATGCGAAGTTAAGAACATCAGTGAATATATAGGAATGATTTTTAGGGATAGTCCATGTTACTACTTTGATGTGAATCTCCTTCATCAAACTCAGAATTAGCTTTGCTGAAGTCAATAGACTCTTGCACCCTTGTAAGTGACTGCAGTTAGGCAACCCTCCAAGTATGTATGCTCTTATAGAGCAAAACATACAGATTATAAATAACATCACAGGGAGACTGGGTCTGCTTTATCTCTGCAGTAATTCTTCTGATATGCTTTGAGTTACATCAGGATAAATTTGGCCCACTGAGATTAGTTTAAAAAAGCAGGTAGTGTTCCTTAGCTAGAAAGGTGCATATAAATCCCTGTATCTCTAACTTTGATCAGCTTAACACTCAGCTTTCTGTGTGAATCCTTTACCTTCTCCCTTATTTCAGAGCAGCTAATGCTGGCAAATGCCTGTTGGACCTACAAAATTATAGTGCTGTACAGCAGAGGTGCTGTGAAACTCCCAGAGCATACAAGTGATGCTCAGATCAAACTGTCTTTCTCTTCCTCCTAGTCTATGAAATTGTGTAGATGACTCCTTCAAATCTCTCTTTCATTTTAGAGCCTGATCCTGTGACCCACTGATTCCTCTCATCTCCCTTTAAAGCTAATGAGAATCAAAAGTGCTCATCACCATTCATGGTGCAGGATTAGGCCCTTAATTATCCTCAGAAATAGTCATTCCCTTCTGGACGATGAAACAGTGTTGTATCAGCCTTACCTGGTGATGGTAATGCCTCTTCATGTTTGTCTTGAGGTGCCTTTCTTTGTCAATACAAGGAAAATTTCTGTGTCTGCACTCCCCTCCCCAGTCATTATACATTATACAGCAATCTATGGCACCAGCCTGTTTTTCAGTTTGTCCCTTAGGAAAGAAAAGATTGTATCCACGCTATAAAATCGCTCATCAGTTAATACTTTCCTGTATAATTAGGAAATGATGTTCATCTGACAAAGTACATTCATTAAATAATTTCAAAATAAGCCAGAGGCATTGTTTAAAGATAGTGTCAACATAAACTGTAAAAAATTTGCAGAATAGTTAAATTTTAGCCAAAAGTGTATGTTAATGGAGCAAGAACACTAAATGTTTTTTCTGCTTTTTAAGGCATCGAACTATCTTTTAGTGCAAGTTCTGCCTCACAGCCAGATCTGGCCCCTTCTTCACCCTAGCCCTTTCATCTCCCTTTGTTCCATGTCTATGCTGAGACTGAGATTTTCCCACCTCTCTCAGTCTTACTGTGGCTCTGAAAGATGATTGCCTTCCGGTGAAGCCCTTTCCCCTTCTTCTGTACCCAAGCTCCATGTTCAATGAACATCAAAAAGC
Organism: Parus major; assembly: GCF_001522545.3. Lineage (NCBI taxonomy): Eukaryota > Metazoa > Chordata > Aves > Passeriformes > Paridae > Parus > Parus major. The sequence goes on along the minus strand of NC_031777.1, from coordinate 15,463,053 downwards.
CTTATCATACCCTGATGGTTTAAATCTTTAAACAGAGAGTAACAGCCTGAGTACATCCAGACCCCTCACATCCTATAGTCTTGTCACTATGTGTTCCTGCAACAATTACCAGGAGAGGGAGGCTGCGGAGTGAATCAAGTAGCGTGTGTTGTCTCCCTGGACTCCATGCTGATGCTCTGATCAGGACTTCAGCAAAATTCTGTTTGAAATGAGAATAGACTAATTTTCATCAGACTCTTCTCAGAGGAATCCCATGTGGGCTAGCATGCCAAGGGTCATCATTAGAAAACTGCCTTCAAAAGAGCTGAGGTTTCTTGTGGCAAAGCTCTTTCCCTTTACTAAATTTATAAACATTTATGTAAAAATGTATACATTAATTGTTCTGCTTCCTTGTATGCCTGCAAAGTAATGTCCAAAAACATACTTGAGGAAATAGACTTGTAAAAATAGCCCAAGTAAGGACAAAAATGTCCTCATTTTGACTGAAAATTCAGAATACTGTGATCAAAGGATGCTGTAACTCCCAGCTGTTCAAAGGGACTTGTATTAAAAAAAAAAAATCAGATGTGACCAAGAATAGAAAATAACTCATTAAGAGCTTAACTAGATGATGACAGGTGAAGCCATCAGTTGCTTAAACACTGTAATGTTTTTCTAAGCAGTTTCTGTTATTTTTCTTTTTTTTTTTTTTTTTCTTCCCCCTGGAATCAATTTATACTTTCTAGAAATAATTATGAGATCAAGCAAAGTTTGTCTGCTATGGAAAATAAACAGATACGCAAGACACTGGGCTGTGGGGTAATGAAGACATCACTTTATTGTGTTTTTAAGCATAGAGAAATTACTGAATTTGTTTTACAATTCCTATTTATCAGTTTTCATCTGAGGTGGCTGCAGTTCTCAAAAGGCAAAAGAAAGGTAATAGGAAGTCTATAAGTAAAAGAAACATCTCTGGAAGTTTTAAACCTTCAGACATAAAGACAAGGTCTTTGCTCTGTCTTTTATGACTTACAAGCAATGGATGTAGGTGGATATGATTCTCCTCATTTTTATAGCTATTGTTTTGCTACCACGGTGTTTGTAAAATGCATTAAAAAAATCTTTATAATTCTCTTAAGCAGCTTAAATCCCTTTTCACTTTCCCCAGGCAAAACCTGATTCACTTGCATGTTTTTGGGCTCTGACCTTCACAATGCTGATCTCCCAACAGTAGTAGCCAGTTTCTTATTCTTTAAGTGCTGGAGGAATCATGAAAAATTCAGACACTGGGTTTCCCTGAGACCAATCTGGTGGCTTTGTCTTTGTGCTAACTGCTGCTTTCTATGCATCATTCAAAAGGTACATACTGTTGTCAGCCCCTGAACTGCTACTTGGTGTTAAACATGAATATTTGTAGCTTAGCAAGGGACTAAATTTAAAAAAATTAATATTTGACAACCTTTGAGAAGGCATTACTGGCATGAAACTATACGAATGAAAGACTGTATTTGTGAAAAATGAAAACTTTCTTCACTGGGGCAGTTCTAAACATTATCAGATCTGTTTTGAAACTGCCCTGCTTGCTGGACTTTCTTCCTGATGCACAGATTATGATTGTACCAAAGAAAATACTAAAGTAGGTTTGTTTTTTCCTGTGTACTGCAGGGGAAAATTCATTCTGTGCATGTGCCACTAATCCTATCTGACCAGAAAGCAGAGAAAGATGGCGCATGGCTTATTGTGGCTACACATCAGAGATACATCCAATGGTAAAATTGCCTTTTCCCACATCTCTTAATTAGAAATAGAAATAGCTTCAACTAATAGAATCTCTTATTAATAACAAAAGGAATTGCTAGCTCTCTAGTTCAAGTGGCATATCTGCATAACTTATAGCCTTAAGAGCTTGTAGAGTCACTCACACTCCTGGCAGAATGCCTTTTACTCTCCCATATTAATGAGTTGTTCTAAATTTAGTCTACTGTGACAAACTAATATTAATACAGTATTTTATGGCCCAGAGCATTGTTAATGCATAAGAATGAAACACTGAATCAGAAGAAGGGGAAAGGAGGCAAGATTACTTAGTATGATTGTCAAGATATAAGATAATCCAACTGTGTAGATATTAAGACTTAAATATAATGCTCTGCTTATAGATTTATATTATGTGAAACATTTTCTATTATTTTAAATCCTTGTAGTATTAGTTTCTTATTTTCAAAGGTTTATAACTCGGTCATAAAAATTCACTCTGGGCTGAAACTTGGCATACAAGGTCTTAACCTGGGAGCATTTTCTTAAGTAAATTTTCAAACAAATCAGTGTTTTTCTTTGGTAAAAGTGGGACAACAGTCAACATAATATGTAATTTTCATAACAGGTCTCAGAAAACAATGGAGACTAATAAGCAAAACCAAAAAGAGTCTGTAATAAGATTTAATTGCTTTTTTGGTATTATTTTAATCCTTTTTAATTACAAAGTACTAACAGGGCAACATATTTGGCAAGTAGGGGCTGTTAGTTTCTTCCACTGCAATCAAGGGATTTTTTGTCACTCTTTGAAGGGGAATAGGATACAGTACTCCATTTGATAGCTACTTGATAGGGATGATTTTACTACCTCAGTATTCACCTAAATATATATTTGCATGAATATTACCTAAATATCATTTTGCAGGAGAAAAAGAGTTTATGCAGAGTTTTTATATGACTTCAATAGCTGTGTTTTATAAGCATGCATGTGCATCTATGCATACAAATACATTTTATCTTTGCAACCTAAGGCTGAGTCAAAGCATCTACCTGTGTAAATTAAGGGGAAGAAAAGCACATGACCCTAACTCAGGGAAGGAATGCTGCTCCTATCTATGCCAAGTGTGTCTGATGCCTGCCAGAAGGCAGCCAGTGGTAAGGTGGGTTGTGGATTTTCACTGTGAGCAGTGGCCAACAGACAGCAGCTGAGCTGATGTGGATGCAGAGGGTCAGCAATGAATTGTGTAAAGTGCTTGACTACACGTGCCATTAATGAGAATCCACCTTAAATGAGGAATGATGATGGAGTTTTTTGACTAGCTAATGGAATAATTAGCTATAGTGGTCGATTTTACAGACAAAATTTGGAAATGGTATATGCAAAGTAATTCTTGATATACTTTGGATATCTGACCCATATAATTGGGAGATAAAATTTACCCCCTGTTTTGACTTCTCTCTTCTCATATTTATGTGGATTAGGAAGTTCTATCTCCAGTGTTTACAGGGATACAGATTAGTTAAGGAGTCTTAAGTAAATGTGAAACTTGAAAGGCTGGGATGTGTAATTTTGGTGTCCAATAGACCTTGGAGCAGGACAGTTCTCTCAAGCTCATTTGGGTCCTGCTGCAGAGTTGTCAGAATGGAAGCTGTCTTTGTGCAGGTGGAGAAATGTTCCTTTTGACACTCTTCTCAAGGAAATATTTAGAAAAATCAATCTACTTTATGGCTGCTGGTGTGAGTTAGATTGGTTAAACTGCATCCAGTGCTTGTTGTAATGTGCTGCTTTGAAACATCATTTCAATGCTTGCTTGTGGGATAAGAGCTGTGTTTTGTGAGTAGTGGCATAACTTGTAACTGGTGACATTCAGGAAGGAAAACCCTAATTGCAGTGAAGTTTTGGTGGAAAGGGAGGTTATGGAGTTAGCAGGTGCCTAGCTAGCACAGAAGCCCAGCACAAAGTGGATTGTTAATTTTTGGGCTGGTCAGATAGGAAAGAGTGTGTAGAAAAGAGCAGAGCTCCCCAGCTCTTTCTGCAGCTCCCCATGCTCCAGGAGGAGGGTGAGCACTGGAGTTGGGTACATGGCTCTGCCCAGGGCCCCCCATCAAACCAGTGACACTGAGCTTCACGGGCAGTGGCAGATCCATGCCTGACTGGGCAGGGGGAGTAGCAGAAGCTGTGTAAGTGACACAGCTTGGGTATCAGAAGGAGCGGTGCAGGGGGCTGGAGCTCGCTGGAGGCAGATTTTAACGAGCTGCTGCACCAAGTGGGCAGAATCAGTTCCAGCAAAGCCCTCATTTCAGCACAGATTCAGTCTCCATAAGACCTCTCTGTCTGAGGCTGACAGAGAACCACAGGCAAGAAATTATCAAAAACTGATGTAATTTAGAATAAAATCATAAGAACTGGCACAAGGGATTAGTTGCTTTTGCATATTCTTGCTTAAATTGTACCCAGCCACTCAGGTGGGTAAGGTGCAGCCAAGGCTTGCTGCATTCCATCCCACAGACAGCACTGGGAGTCCTTCTGCAAGAGCAAAGTCCCATTCACTCAGAATTTCTTCATTGTGCAGGATGCCAATGCTTTCCACATTGCACAAATTATGGAACTCGTTAATCTCCATATGCCATAATTAAGTCTGTTTAAGTCTACAGTGCGGTCTATGGGTTCCTTTTACGGGGTGTTTGGGGAGCAATGGATCAGTTTTTTCTCTGCTCCCCCTGCCAGTGCCAGGCCTTTACCAAGCAAAGCTAATGATCCATCCAGGCATCTTTGTCCCTGAATCCTGGTCACACACATTCACTGGAGAGTGAGCAAACTGTCATTTTGAGGCACAAGTGTTACTGAGGACTCTCTTGTTGCCTAAAAGGCAGGATGAAAGAAAGGAAAAGGCAGTCTTCTGTCAAAACCAAAAATGATTCCTACACTTGTTCTGTGCTCTTACAGAAACATAAAACAGATTATTGAAACTTTATGTATTTGGATAGCATTTTGGTCTATCTTTTGGCTTTTGTTTCCTGCTTTATTGCAGGCATGCAGCTGTGTTCCTGCATACCCTCATGAAAAATCCCTTCCACAGAGTCACATCAGAGGTCTAAAGACTGAGTGGCCCATGATGGTTATGAATGAACAGTCACTGTTACTGCTGCATTTTTGTGCATCACCTTCAACAGATTTTTGCATTATATAAAGCCTGGATTTTGACACACGTAGAAGATCATTTTACATGGTTGTGACGTATATTTTGCATTAAATAATTTGAACAAAAACCTGAATTTTCTGTTTTCTTAAGTATAATTTTCTCCCTATTTCTCCCGGTTTGTTTTGTTTTGTTGGGTTTTTTTTTTTTCATCATCCTGGCTTTTTCAGATGTAGATATAAAGCTAAAATCAAAGCTGCCACACCAGCAGTTTCAAAAATGTGCTGTGCCACCATGCATCTCTGTTGGGTAGTATTTCATCTGAGAAGCTTAAAAAGAGCCTATTTTTAAAGAGGCAAGTGCTAAGCATCTTCTAAAAGGCAGATCTCCCAAAGCTGTATAGGGGTAGCCAACTGGAACTGGATGCCCTTAGATTTGCCAGTTCTTCTGAAGACCTGCCATTCTTTGTCATTGTTTTTCCTTTGCAGTGAAAATCTTCAGCATATTGGTATTGTGGAAGAAAAAAATCAAGCAGCTGCCAAGATTTGGCTATTTTCCATGCACAGAATGCTGATACCTCCCACCTTATGAATCGATATGTCTCTGAGATGGAATTCAAACTAATTCATGTGCCTTCCTACCACTGTAATGGCCAGAATATCTATTTGGTAGCAGTGTCTGGAAAAGTAATTTTTTATGTTTCATGTTTTATTTCATGTATCTCTAGTAAAACACAATTTTTCTATTTTTCAAGAAAACACTGGGAGGCACAACCCTAAAGAAATGCTTCCTTATGACCCTGTTACACGTGGAGTTTTGGACTGCAGTGATAAGTGCTGGGTTGTTATTTTATTGCTGAAAGAACTTACTTAGCATATGCAATATGCAAAAGGAGGAAAGCTGAGCGTTAGAGCATATTACCAGTGTGCACTTAAAAGAAAATTATCCCATGAAAAACAAACCCCTCGACTTAAATGCTACTCATAAACTGTAAGGCAACTAATTCTACCTTAATGGGTGATATTACTACTTGATGGAGAAATAAAACCAATACTAGTAAAGTATTGAGCTAGTGTAAATGATGACAGGTTGGAATCTATTAATGCCTGTTATTGTGGGAGCAGAAAAGGTGTAGTTTGTGTTGTTTTGGTTCTTTTTAATTATAGCTATGATTTATGGGAATGCCATTCTTTCTTTTGTGAGTCTGTCAGTGCAGTTCTTTTCATCAATGGATAGGAAGCAGAAGCTTAAATTTTGTGTAAGGAAGTGAAACATTAGAGATATCCTTTTCAATAGGAAAGGAGAAAGAATAATATGAATCAGACATGGAGGTAGACATTTTTCATTGCTATTTTTGTCCCCTTACAGGCTTGTTTCTATGCAATGCCATCAAACTCTGCTGTCTTACAGGCTAATTTAAGGTTCAGAATTGAACTGTGAACAGGCTGCCTGTATGATGCTGGAGAGTCTCAAGGATGGTGAAACATATCTTTAAAACTGAGCATATTAAACCCACATGTCTGACAGCAAGATGCTGGACATATGGAGGGTATAGAATACATTGTAATGGCTAAATGCACTAAGTTCAGATGCTTATAAAACTGTCATGGGGGAAAAAAATCCCCATCAATGACAGAACAATGAAAGAATTTCTGCTAATGAATCAGACATCTCTTTTGACTCCTTTGTCTCCACTGGTGTGCACTTCGGTTATTTTAATTAAGTTTCTCATTTAGACCATGCAACTGTTTCAGTCTGTATGCTCATCTGGAAGCCAGATCTTCGCTAGAGGGCAGCATTTGATAAAATGTTTAAAAGTAGGCTCCACAGAAGTGAGGCAAATGCATGCAGATCACTTTAATAACACTTTTAGCAGTGTTCTTTGACATAAGTTTTCAGATCTGTTTGTTGGTCTGGAGCCTGGAACAATGTTTGGGTTGATGAGAATTTTTGAAAGAAATTTAAGGATTTATTCCACTAATAAATATGAATTGGCTGGAGATGGATATATTATTTCAGGTTTGCAGAAATTGCACCCTGCAGCCCTACCTTCTATCCTTAGCCTTTTAAATGTACATAAATTAATATTTTAAATTTTATATTATTGCAAAAGAATAAAACATGAATAGGTTCACTTGTCTATTAGCCCTTCCCTTTTATTTTTATTTTTTTTATTACTACTGATTTTCAAGCAGTCTTCTCAGCATTAGTATTTTATTCAGCAAAAATCTCGTGTGCTGCAGTGTCTCAGCAGACCTGTTTGGTTGGGTACCTGTGGAGTCCTGTCATGGTACTGGAGGCAAAACCTTCCCTTGTGCTGGTGCTGGTTCTCAGTTGTAGTTTGCAAGGCTTTGCCAGGGCTTCCAGCCATCGTGAACAGGCCAACAGCTCCGTGCAGCCTGGGCAGGGTCAGGGATGCAGATGGCCAGGAGGCAGCCTACCTGGGCTGACTGATCAGACAGGAGCCCTTGAAGAGGTGTGATTTGGCATTTAAGGTTAGATAAACAGGTATTTTCTGATTCATCACTAGCCAAGAAATGCCATTTTGCTTCTCTGAACTAGGGGCATCAAATGAAAAGTGACTTCTGCCACCAAGCATTAGGGATCTATTTGAGGAGACTACATCACCCTTGGCTTTCTAGTTGTGGGGGAGGGAGAGATTGTTAAAAAGGGCAGTTTAACTGACCTAAGATTTGAAATGCCTTCTGGAGATGTGCATCCTCTAGAGAAAGCATTTGAGTGATAAGACATCTAATTTGTATGTGTCTAAAATGAAGTGGTGTAACCTGGACTCCACACCACATACGTAGCTTTTAACAGTGATGCCAATGCTTTTCCCTGGTGATCAAGAAGCAGATATGACCAGGGTTTGAATGGGAACCATTATGTGTGCAGGGAAAGGCTCTGGTGGTTTAATAGGCTTCTCTTTCTTACCAGGTTAAGTGGCGTTGACTTAGGTGAACTCTTTGTAAATGACATCTTTGCTGGGATTGTGGTCTGCACAGGCAAGGTGAAAGCCTGATCCTGGGGACACCCAGCCTGCAACAAACACGCCAAGGACTCTCCCAGCTCAGAAGCTGAGCTGTGGTTTATCACATTCACCACTTGTGGTTCAGATGCTGGCTGCTGAGTGGGTGAAATTCTGATTTCCTATTTTGAGCAGTTAGTCTCCAGTACTGGCTGTAGGTTTATGGTTACAGATATTCCTGTGTAGTTAGAAAGCCAGAATTAATTTGGATAGCATGAGATGTGTAAATAGAATATCATTGTTGTTACCTTTAGAATTACATCTTTCACATGCCAGGTAAATCCAGGAGGCAGCTAAACATTTTCCCCCTATGACATTATCACAAATGTCACTTGGTGCTTCAAGACTATTTCAGCAAAATAAGTCACTGGCCAAGTAATGTTTGTATCATCATATGAGTGTTATTTATTGCTGGAATAGATTGTCACAAGATAGACTTCATTCAAGTCTTTAAGCCAAATCTGGTTTTTTGTTCTTGATTGTGTATTTTTGTTTTTGTTTTTTTTTTAAACTTTTGTTAAATATCTCTCAATGTGTTCCTGTTTTTGTTGCAGCTTTGCAAGTGTGTGGACTGACAAATGGCTTAGACATATTTGGAGAACTTGCCTTATTTGTGCACAGTCAGATAGTTTCTTCTTCTGTCCCAGTTGTATGTTTGTCTGGTTATGCCATGTCTCTGCTCAAGACCTGCCATGATAAAGGAAGAAGGAGCAAGAGTGTCTTGTGTCTCTGTCTTGTGGTGTTAGGAGAGAGTGGTTTCTCCACATGCACCAAAGGCACAGGCACACAGCCCTGTGTCTTCATTTCATTTTAAATGGTTCATCTTGCCAGTTCACTCTGAAGCCTGCAGTTGAACCTCCACAAAGGTCATTGCTTACTGATGAGATGTGGGGCAGAGCTGTTCTAATAATACAGGAAGACTGAAGTCTTTTGCCATCTTTATTGTCAATGTGTGCTGAGGAACACTGTGCTTACTCTGTGAACTGTGCTGTAATTCAGCTGAAGGAACACAGTGGTCAGAGGAAACTCGTCACAGAGAAAAGAGCTAGAGCCAGATCTCCTGGTACCAAAGATCATGAAAACTATGTGGTAGTACCTAGTGATCCTTCTTGGACACAGATTTATTGAACAATAGCTCCATCTGACTAAGGAGTGAAAACTCTTTGTTCTGTTCCAAATAGTATAATCCTGTTCTCAGGCCTTTGGTGTCCTAGAAGGGTCTAAATGTAGTTTCTTCTTTCCAGAGTCAACACAAAAGAGATTCTTCAGGACTGATGTTCCTCTTGTCTGCTCAAGAAAATTTAGCTAGTCCTTTAAGGTACCTTTAGTGAAAGTAGCTTGTTATCAATTAGTTCAGTCCAAGAGCTTCCCATCCTGTTGTAAATTACACATAGATAATGCAGCGTGGTCAGCCAGGAAATTACAACTCAGCAAAGCAAAGAGAATAAAATCCTGGTCTTTTCACCAAGGTGAGGTATCTGAAAGCAGGTTAGTACAAGTAAGTGTCCTGCTCCTGCCAGAGATGATGCCTTTACACCAGCCCTGAACAGTGGTGATCCCTGTAACTGGCTTCCTCTCTACCCTAGAAGGCAGGAACCAGTTGTGCTCCCTCAGTCTCAACCTCGTGTGGCATCCCTCACACCTTTCTTTCTCTCTCCTGGGCTAAGGGGAAGGGAGAGGCTTGCTAGGAGTGCAGATCTCTTTGAGTTCCATCCAGCAGAACTGGATGTTTGCAAGGGCTCTCCAAAGGGAGGAGTCCCTACTGCTGATATTCCCACTTGCTTGGATGGGGAGCCAGCCCACCTCCCCTCCCACACAGAGCACTGCTGAGACTGCTGGCAAGGACTGGCAGCTTCTGCACTTAGTATCTGTGGCATGGCTCGTGGTAAACTGCTCACTGTTTTTGTGGTGGAAACTGGAAATTATCTTAGAGTGGAAATTGTATAGTTGCATTCCTTCAGCACTGAGCACAGTCCTGGCCTAACTAACACATCTATACTGTTCAGTTTGGAAAAAACAAACCAACCAAAAAAAAAACCTACAAAACCCTACATTTGAGTGCAAAGGAGTCCCCAAAACAGTCAAGATGAAAATCATGTTTGGTACTCACTAGTTTTGTTTTTTATTTGGGCTGAGGTATTTAATTCAATATTTTACTTAGATTGCAAACTCAGCTGTACCAAGAATATACAACAGTCATTTCTCTACTTTTTAATTACTTGTCACTCTTTTTTCTGCAATCACATTGTTCCTGTTGCTGACAAGATGACAATAGGCTTAGTAAACCCTCAAAGACATAGAAAGAGCTCATTTGAATCAGTATTATAATTCTATAATTTCACAGCTTTTTACAGGGCATCACCAACTGCTGGGATGAGATGTATGCCGAGGAAATGCTGACAAACTTTGGCCTGTTACTGGGAAATGCTTGATGAGTAAAATCTGTGATTATACTGGTATGATGAGGCCTGAACACCTCTTCTTCTGAGGCAGCCTTTTTACTACTGAAGAGGATTAACAAAAGAGGCAGATGCCAGTGACAAAGTGCCAATATTTGTTAACAGATGTGATCCTTGTAATGTAGCATGTGTTCTTAATTTGGCACGGCTTGACACCAGGAGGATCTCTGTAAATAAGGTGTCATTAGCTGCATCCAATAGGCTTTCCTCCTAAACTGGTCTTTGGTTAGTATCCATACTCTGGTTGAAACTGGCATTCTACCTTGTGAATGGGCTATATGCCACTCTGACAGATGGGCATGACAGTAGACCAGCCAGGGAAACATTAAACTCATCCAAGCTGAGTATTAAGAGCCAAATAATCTATCCAGAAATACAACATGGGCAGGTCTGTGTTACTGTAATTGGTGAAGTGGATTTGCTGTTGCTACCTGAGCTCCTAGATGGTTAAATGTTTGCATTCTTAGACTTTGCTTTGGTCACTTCCAGATTTTGGTTTTAGAGGAATGAAGATTACTGCTTAAAAGATAAATAAAAAAAACAAACCCAACAACCAACAAAAAATAATTTGTTTGTTGAAAGAAACCTCTATGTTAAGTGAAGAAAATATCAAGTGAGTTGGTCATGTTTCTCGTTAAGTAGGTTGATGCCAGTCTTCTATTTATGTTAGCTTCCAATTAAGTATTTAGGTGAAAATGTTTTGCACAGTATTTCCTTTCTCCATTTTAAAAATTAAAAAATGTCGAATAAGATATTTTTCTGGCTCTGAATCTCTGGAGCAAAAATGTTGTCTGTTGCATCAGTGAGAAGTCAACTGAGTTACTTGAGGAATTGCTTGTCCTGATGTTTTTAGAGGGGGGGGAAACATAGATGCTTAAGAAATGTATATTTAAAGATTTAAAAATCTAAAAAGGTAGATATAAGAATGTAGAGTTTTTCTCTGTAAAAACATTATCATAATTGCTGCTCATAGAATTCTACTTAACCATTTACCTTTGCTTGCAGATAATATTGGCTTATTGTTTTGCTTAGAAAACAATATTGACTTTGAATTAAAAGTAAGAAGAGTTCTGAAATACTTCTGCAGAAATTGTAATGCTTTGTATTTAGTGGAAATCATTGTGTGCATGACTGGGACCTTGAACATCTTTCTGCAGCCAAATTGACTTTCTTGTGATTTGTGGCAGTGCATTCTATGAAGAAATTTCCTGTGAATTATAGGGAGAAGGCCCTACTCTCTGCTATGATCAGTGTAATTCTGGTATTTTTGTAAGGCTAGAGTGTTCTTAGTGCAGTTTTGTAATATCTGCACATCAGCACAGATTGATCAATCAGATCTGTTTAACTAAAAAAAAAAAGCTGAAAAACCTCTCTGCCTTGATGGAAAACACAGGTACTTGTGCTGAGACATGAAGCAGGAATCCTGGTGAGTGGGGAACCCCTGGAGGGTACCTTTGCTAGGTAGCAGAGGTTGTGAGAATAACACACAGGCAGACTGCTTTTGTCACCCAAACTCTGCAGTATGGGCACGTTTTCCTACCACTGGAGAATTCATGAGCTTCTGTAGCCTTTGATACAGATGCATACGGTAACTTGTTGCCAATTTTGTGCAATTAGGGCATACAAAATGGTTTCCCTGTTAGGAATGTTGCATGTGCTACGACACTAATTAGGGGTTTCTCTCCTTTACATGCATGCCTGTCTGCCATTAATATTAATGGCAATTTTGCCCAAGCACAAGGCAAAGACGAGACCTGTGTAACTGTGAGTTAAACTTTTGCCTTGGAAATTCCCTATATAGTTGTTCTTGGAACCTGCTGGCTTGCAATTTGCTAAATCTACCTGTGAAAATGGTGGTGTGTAGATAAAACAGTAACCTTTTCAAGGGATGCTTCTATTAACTCTTCTATGGACTTTCCTCTCTTTGTCCCTGTGGTTAAATTACAAGCATTTCAGCTATTTAAAAAGCCACATTTTATGCATACTTTTTTTTTTTTTTTCCCCAATAATGAAGCTTCTATTATAAATTTTAAAAAGCTCCAGTGGTTATACGATTATTCCATGTTCTTGCAAGGAGGTGCATAATGCTATTTTCTAACAGAAAAACTCCAAGAAACAAATCTGCTGGTATTGTCAGAGGAGAGATACAGGCTTATGGGGTTTTAAAACTCTGCTGAAATTTTGGGTTTAGTGCAGATTGAGGTGAAAGCACTGCAGGCAGGCGGTGCTCTGTGAAGGCTCCCTAGCAAGCCAGCTCCAAGGAATGAAAGCTAAGGAGACTCTTGTGCCTCCAGCTCACTGCCAGGTCACTGCAGGGGTGAGCAGGGTGAAGTAGAAAGGCTGAGCATGATGCAAAGCCATTTTTAGGAGGAGACTGCTTTTGCAGAAAATAGAAGGGTGCTTAGACAGTGAGTGCTTATCTTCTGCTCAAAAGCCACTTGGAATGGTCATTAAGATGTTGATTAATAGGATAAGTGATGTTGCCTGGGACAAGCTCAGTCTTTGTCTCTTAGCAAAGACCACCAACAATAACATGACATATATCAAGGACAGCAAATCAGGATGATTTGCAGTTTGTGCTTTCATTTTGTGAATGTGCAGTACAATATTTTTTGAATTATCTATGGTTCTAGTTGCACATACATTCCAATAACTAGAGCTTAACTTATTTTTAACTTCATTTTGGGGGTACTTGAGCAAAATTTTCAGTTCTCTGAATGGCTCAGGGTATGGGTGGATTATTCCATCTTCACAAGTCCTCTGCAGCTGATCTAGAGATGCAGAGAGAACAACCAATATAAACTAAAAAGCAGAGCTGAAATGAAATGAAAATCCACAGGGCTGTGGAATGTCAATAAAAGTCTGAAGATGTGAGTGCTGTCAAATTTTTGTGCAGGGGAAAGAGTCTCTGCCTTTTATGCAACTTTATGTGAGTTATTTTCCTGACTGAGCAGATCATGGGCTGGTGGATCTAAAAGGGTACACTTTTTTTATTATATCAACAAAAATATTTGCAAGTCTGAATAGTAAATCTCTCCCCAAATTTCTGGCAAAGGGGAGAGCGTGACTGTGCCAGCAGTTGGCTCCACCTGGATGACAAGATCTACTGCAAGAAAATAATAGTAGAAATTATTATCCATGCTCCTCAGAGAAAGGTTTTAAAATTATTAACATCAAGACATTCTCTGAAATTTCTCAGTGCTTCATTAATTTTTGAGGCTGTGAAGGTTGAAAAACGAAAGAACATCTGCATTAAATGAGATTTTGTATAAATTACCCTCTAAAATACACCAAAAATGTATTTGAAGGCAGAGATCCCAAGGCCAGTTTGCTTTCCTCTTACTTTCTCTTCAATTATCTTGTCTCTGACTTATAAAAAAATTAATTGGACTAGTAAATGTCTCTTATCAATGCATTTGGGGAGGAGGGTGACAGAGTGGTTACATACATGGGTGGGCAAGACAGAGAAGTGTGTATGTGAGTGGAACCCAGCAAAAGCAGAAGACAGACTAGTGGTGATGTCCCAGAAATGTCATCAGAAAAGGGCGCAGATGTAAGATGCTGAGGGAAGAAGTTTGTAACAATGTGAAATGATTTAAGTGGCTTCTCATCACAAATCTCCTTACCACAAATCTTATCTGTGGCTGGATACACAGCTATTTATTTTTCTTGTAAATTATGCGTGGAAATGACTCAATTTGAGTCTTATACCTTTGGCACAAAGACACTGGCTAGCATGTGTACCTGTGCCAGAGAATAGATGAAGATATTTGGATTTGCTCATTTGCCCTGAAGAAATGGTGGTTTTCAAATGTATATGAGCCTTTCCTACAGTGATGTTCCTCACAAAGCTCTTACTGAACTGTGTATCACAATTTATGCCAGTGAAGTTTTATGAGTTTTGCAAGTGAAGCTACAAGAAGGTTGGGCACCTTGACTCAGCCACCCAAAGTCCAGTAAAATTCATTGCTTCAGGCATCCATTTACAAAATAAAATCTCCATTCTGCACGACTTTTCTCCTTGCATTTACACTGACTTGAAGTGGGCTGTGAAACTGTGTGAAAAGCTTTCTCCTTACTTTTACTGTACTGATGTACACAAGATCTGGGGCAGTACAGAACCAGGGACACTGTGTGCCTTCCCTCCACAAAAGCTGTCCCTTGTTCCTTTTTTCCCCCAGTGTATTTACACAGCTGATGATGGTGGCTCTGCAGTGGGTGGTTCATCTGCCTAACTGCAAGGAAGTCCCACTATGTTTCAGTGTGACTCAAAAAGCCCATGGGGATCCTGGATTGCTCTTGGTTTGCTCACTGAGGCTTGTGCTACAATTAAGTGTGGCTTTTTTCAGCTGGAGATAATCTTTGTCTTGTTTTGGGAGTGTTTGTGCTAACAATTGTTCTTTCCAGACAAGGAGCAGAGCAGTTAGCAGGAAGAGAAGACTGAGGGTAGGGGAAATTAGGAAGCAAGTTGCTTAATCCTGGTGTGAGTTTCTGAACAAATGCTATGGAGAAGGCAAATTGAGCTCAACAAAACATTAGATTTAATTCATTAGTAATTAAAAACAACAACAGCTGCAGTCTAAAGAAAAATGCTGGAGATGTGTAAAGCTTTGCCATTAAAATGTATAGACACTGACCCTCTTTGAATTCACAGAGAATGCTCTTTACTTAGCTATAAAGGTTTAATGTAACTTAGCAGATCTGAGTTACTTCAGGAGAGCTTTAATGCTTGGCAGGTCTCTACATTTTATTTATGATATCAAAGCTGCAACTCAGATTTTTACTCAGTGGAAGACATAAAAGAGATTCAGAAGTCATCCAAATCATCTTGTAATTAATGTTACCATGCACGCCCAAGACATTAAAATGTTAACAGTGTTAGAATCGTGTGCTTTGGAATACAGAGTGAGGGCTTTATTAGAGAGAAATACACTGCAGATGTCATCCACCCTAATTGAGGACATTGGGTTGCCTGCTGCTTGTTCTTATCAGTGGTTCAGATTTTTTTTTTAATTAATTCATTTTCCTTACTGCTAGAATCTGCTCTCATTATTAGTCTATCTTGTCACTCATTTGCATTTCAAGTGCTGGGACTGTGGGGTACCAGCTAGCTGCCTTAGAAGAACACTTCAAGGGGTTACTCTATCAAATAGCAGCACAGTATCACAGTGAATTTGACATCTGGGTTATCTTATTCCCAGATGCTCCATGGTGTCATTAGCAGGATTAATCTTAGCTTTAATTTCATAATGATTCTTATTCTAATATATGTGAATGAACACAAAGTCTCTTGACTCATTATCACCAATTTACCCAAGATATGTAATCAGGCTCTTACATTCACCAACATTTATTTTTGCTAATACATCTAAAATTGTAGATTAAGCAAATACAGTTAGTTCCAGCTGAGTGAATGCCTAGTGAGGTAGCAATGTAGTATTTATGTTTTAATTAAAGTATATTAATGATAGTGTCTTTTAAATACATACTGATCAAATTCTTTCTGCTGAAAACAATGCATTTATCATTCAAGCGATAGCAACCTGTAAATTTAATAGCAACACCTTTCTATGACTATTTATTATTTGCAACCATTTAGAAATTACTCCAGATCTCATTTTATAGTATAATTTTAACCTTTAAAGATTAGGGCAGAACACTTTATTCTTGAGAAAAATCGCTTGACTTCCCAAAGCAGACAGAATTAAATTTTTCAAGTTAAATTAAAATTTAAACTGAAATAAATTTTATATTGAAACTTTGATTTTAATTCCTGTTCTAGATTGAACTGTAATACAGAATGCAATTTATTTTTACAGCTAAGCAGACACACAAGGTCCACCTCCACATCATACAGAGTTTCATAATCTAGTGCATTTTTAAATTGCAAGGAGAAAGCAAAATGTGAAATTCCTGTGCACTTTTTTTACAGTGTTGGACTAAGTTTTTCATTTACCAGCTGTTGTAGCACAGCAGTAAGTAGTGGTTCATTATTGATGGATAAAATGTTCAAACATTTAAAGAAATGAAAGTCAGCTTTGAATTTTTAATTAATTAATTAAAAGTACTGCAAATGCCAGCTTGTTAATTGCTTTGCACCTGCAAGCCAACACAGGTTTTATGCACTCTTTCTTTGAATATTAATTTTTTTGCATGTCTTCATAATGCTTGGAAAGTCTCCCCTGCAAACATATTAGTAAAGAGTAAATATTGAATCTAAGACAAAACTCACGGCTTCATCTTTCACTGTACACAGAATAGGATTTAAAGGAGGATTTAGATTTCCAAGGCTTCTAATTAAGTAGTGATAATCAGGCTTTCTGCTGAGGGTCACTTCCTGGGAGTAATTTGAGTTATTAAAATGCATGTTTTTATTTGTTCTGCTTTGCGAGCTAAAACTGATCCCTTTTAATATAGCAGCAAATATGCAAATTGGTGTTTCATTATATTATGCAATTTATGGCAATCTTCTCTAATTTACTGAAAGGGCAAGAGCCTGACCTTGTCATTCAACTTTTTTTCCTGGTAAGCTAAACTAATTATGTGGATCTTTTTATGAAACTCTGGAAGTATGCAGCACAGTAAAAAATGTGACAAATTTACCTTGATTGTTCATCAAGATGGCCTTCGATTTTGCTTGAATCCTCCTTCAGGGTGATGGATAATTTAAACTTACATATAGGAGCCAATTTGTTTCAGGGTTTGAAAATGGCTTTCTCTTTTTTCACAGAAATCCTGGAAAGAGCATCTGAAATCATTGAAATAATAAATGTCAGAATTTGAGCTATGGACTGAAAAAAAGTTCATTAAAAATACTTGCATGATGTATTATGAATTGATATCATGATTTTTCTCTGTGCTGTCCTTCAATACAACTTTTCAGCCAGGTTTTTATTAGTGATACGATGTTCTGCATTTTCACTTTTCTTTTAATAACTTTTCATTTTAGATTTAACAAACTCACCATTCTTTAACCTTTTTTTTTGCCTCCTTCACCAAGAAGTGTTAAGAAGTTCTCCTCTGCCCAAGTCAGGAAAGCATGGCTTAGTCTTCTGTGATTCTCAGGAAGCTTTCCCCATTGCTCTCACAGGGAAGAGTTGGAGAGTGGTGTCGCCCAGGGTTAAAACTGGGCCCAGTATTTTTAGCGTATTTATCAGTGACTCACATGAAGGGGCAGATGCCTCCTCGCACGTTCACTGACCACACAAAGCTGGGAGGAGAGGCCACAGCCCCTCAGAAGGGCTCCCTCCAGAAGCCTGCAGAGAGGGGCAGAGAAGAACCACCTGTATTTTACAAAGGCAAACGCAGGGCCCTGCTCCTGGGGAGGAATAACCCCAGCACAGGCTGGTGGCTGACTGCTGGGGAGCAGCTCTGCAGAGAAGGACCTGGGGGTCCTGGCAGACCACAAGCTGTCCATGAGCCAGCCGTGCCAAGAAGGACAATGCCAGGAAGAACATCATGAGTGGGTCAAGGGAGGTGATCCTGCCCCTCTATTCAGAGCCAGTGAGGCACAGCTGGAGAGCTGTGCCCAGTTCTGGGCTCTCAGTACCAGACAGACAGGGAGCTCCTGCAGCCGGTCTGGCAGAGGGCAACAGGGATGATGAAACTCTCTTATGAGGACTGGATGAGAGAGCTTGCCCTGTTCAGCCCTGTGAAGGCTGAGAGGGCTCCTCATCAGTGCCTGGCAGCATCTGAAGGGAGGTGTCAGAGGGTGGACCCAGGCTCTGCTGGGTGGTGCCAAGCAATAGGACAAGAGGCAATGGACAGAAACAATGCACAGGGAGTTCCACCTGAACACGAGGAAGAGCTTTACTGTGCAGTGATCATGCACTGGAACAGATTGCCCAGGCTCTTTCACTGAAGATACTCCAGAACCATCTGGTTGCAATCCTGTGCAGTGTGCTTTAGGATAGCTGCTTGAGGGAGGTTGGACCAGATCACTGTGGTCATTTCCAGCCTTATCAGAATTCTGTGATTTGTTTTTTTTATAAATACACCTTCCTTGCCACCCTGCAGGCTGCTCAGCCCTCTCAGTCCCAAAAGTTTTCCTTGGATTCTTCTGCTGAGTAATAAACCAGAGTCATGGGGTCATTTTGGCATATTTTAAACTTTGGCTGATGAGACTGATTTGAGTGATGTGACTGGACCAGAAGAGATGCAGGAACAACACTGTAGATACTAAAATCCTGAAAATATCCTAGTTGGAGCAGTCTTGAGAGAACAGCTGGCCAATAACCTGAACTGAGACAGGAATGGAAATAATTTGATTGTTTCCAACAAGTATTTATTCTATTTATTAAAAATACCTTATCAAAAGAGATTTGACATCTCTAATTCACATTCATTTCTAAGCTTATTTTGATTTTTTTTCTTTCCTATGTTGCAAATTTAGCTGATTCCTTCCATCAGATTCTGCAAAGATCAGCTGGCAAGCTTCCTCTATGCTGGAGAAAAGATCTGGAGCACAGAATCAGAAAGTTGTTCTCTACCAGTGTTTAATCCATGAGGTTGAACAAAGTTCCCCCTTGACCATGATGACTACTATAGCATTGCAGTCATCACTCCCTCTAATATAACCTCTCCTGCTTTTGTTTAAACACAACGTGTGTTTGTAATGCAGTTGAAGCCTTAACACTGTGTATCAGCTAGAAAACAGATTGTAACACCATGCTTCAACGCTGAGCTCTTGGCTGTGGCTCTGAGCTAAAGCAGCAGTGCTCATTGCAGTCAGTAGTTAAAGCTTGTCCTTTCTTTGCACAACGATCTAGCTCAGGGAAAGTGTTCTAGGTTATCCCATGCAGTCTGCACAATGGTTAAAAACAGATTCCTGCTTTGCTTTGCAGAGTGAGGAGCACCAATGTATTCACCACCTGCTGAAATAATACTTTTGGCTTATCCAGGTCTTGTCAATTTAGGACTCCTTTTATTTAAAGCTTGTATATTTGTATTGGAGGGCAATACTCAAATTGTGACAGTGATTTTTTTATGGTTTGGGTTTGGTTTTTTTCCAAAGCAAGCTTTAGCTATGAAACAGTGTTTTCATGGATTTCTTTGTTTTTTGGAAATGAAGATGAACAATTGGCATGTTCTGATGTGGTGGTGAATTTTGCTGATGTCAAACCTGACGAGAGAGAAAAATCCTTTATAGTAAACAATAAATTAGTCTGTTAATTACTTAATTCCCAGGCACATAAAAGAGTCCTACAAGCATTGGCAGAGCAAGTGAATAACTCCCAGGTTCAGCCTTTTTAGTACCATTATCTTATAATTGCTGATTGGCACAGGGTTCTGCTTGCTGTTCCCAAGGGGGGTCAGCAGTATGTGTGGCTCAGTGGCAGGGACTCCTAGGCAGCGATTTATGCAGTGGTTTTGATAGATGGGAAAAAGCAGTAAGAATTTATTAGCCCAGTATCATTGTTGGGAGGCAGGAGGAGGGCTGGAGCAAATGAATTCCCTTGCCAACAAATGAAAAGAATAAAACTGGAATAAGAAGAGTGGCAATTCAGAGACAATAATATACTCTAGGAAAAAGATAAAAATATTTGCTCATGTTTGGCAGATTTCTCATTTTGCTCTTTTTTTGCTAGTGACTGTATCAGGAGATAGGCAAGTATCACTAACTGGAGGAGAAAATTAGCAGTGTATTTAAATGTTTCATTGTAATGTCCCTTCCTAAGTGAACCTCCATTTAATGTTTAAAGGGCTAAAAATGCTAAGTACACATCAATAAAACAACATAGTCTTAACTTCTAATTAAGTTTTAACTCTGAATACACACAGTTGTCTAAGCCACTACTCTAATTAGTGCCTGTCTTTTTTTGTTATTTAGGAGTTAGCTAATTTATTTGTAATGACTAATGAAGAGACTGAGAAAAATGTGCATCCTGCTGCCAGTAGAAATCTTCTTGCTGCCCCTCTGTAACACTTAACAAAAATTGGATATTTATTTTAGTTTAATCTCGCTCCCCCAGTTCATTAGGATGCTTCAGGAGGTTACAGAGTACAACGTTTTGAATGCTCAATACTCCCAGGCAGGCATGTTAAATCAGATTAGTACAGAACTTGTCTACTGCTCTGGGTAACCTGTATTAAGGATTTCAGGTTTATTATAAAACTGAACTCTCTATTGCCAAGGGCTTTATAATTGTGAAACAGTCTGTTTTCCTGTTTGCGTTACTCTTTCTCATCCTGAGCTTATTTATTTTAATAATATTTTGGAAGCTAAAAAAGTACTGGCAGAATTCATATTAATATGTTGTTATTAAAAGAGACAGACCTTTAATTGCAGGCAGTTAACACAAAATCTGTTGGCAATGTCTTGAACAGAATGATAGCATTTAATAATTTTTATCATTGTAGTGCTGATGTTCTCAATGTTATTGCAAGAGAGTTGTCGTGTATTTTTATGATAAATTCTTAATTTAAGGGTTTATAATTTAACCGTAAAAATATGCTCCAGGCTGAAACATGACATACAAATTCTGAATGTGGAACTGAAGGTTGTTTCTAGTTTTAAAGCAAAGAAACAATAAACCCAGATCCTTGTGAACATTTAATAGGTATGAACTAAAATTCCTGCCAGAAAAGGATTTTTTCTGAGGAGTATCTTCTGTTATTTTTCTTGCTTAACAACCTTGCACCAAAACGCACACTCCAGTACAAAGGAGAAAAAAGTTTAACTTGGTGTTAAGCTTTCTCAGTGCTCTGCATCTAAACTAGAGTTGTTGGGAACTTTGTGAAGAAAACTTTTGTAAAGTTAAAGGACAGGAGGAGTAGTTGCAAAGGAAGCCTCTTCTACTCTGAATATTCTGTTGCAAATCACAGATTCTCTGTAGTATTAAAAAATTTAATGTAGACCCCTAGAAGGTGAAGCTATTTTACAGAAATGTTGGGGAAAAAAAGGCAGAACAGTATTTTTTGCCTATAAATATAGTAGGCTCTCACAAAAATGAAAATCACACACACAAAAAAAAAAAAGTCCATCAGACTGATCTGGTACAACTGAGAAAAAAAAAATACACTTAGCAAGAAAGAAATTATGACCCTAAGCCAAGAGCCATGTTCTCATCTGAGGCCTGAGCACCCTAATTTCACAGGGCAAAGTGGCTTCTTAGTGAAATGGCACATCTGTGCGGTGTACAGCCTTTTAACACACAAGTTGGTCTTCCTAAAGACTACTGAAGTATCTTCCAGGAAACTTTTGGTCTTCATCTGTTTGCTTGGGTGAAAGCACTCTTACATTCATGATACTAGTCAGGTGTAACTGGTACCTCAGTGGTCTGTGCTGTGAGTGCCCACTGTGTGGGCATGCAACACAGAATGCTGGCTTCCTGTTTGATTTGGTCAGTTTTCTCCACTTGTGAGCCAGCAGATGAGAGAACAGGGTCTGGCTATCTGTGTCATGTCAGAAGGTACAGGTGAAAGGCAAAGAACCACTCCACAGGGAACTTTGATGCATTGAAACCCAAGCTGGAAGTAGCTGCTGTCCCAGAGAAACAAACAGCAGTGAGGAACATGAGCTGCTGTGGCAGCAATTGGTTCTCTCCCCAGCCCCAGAGGAGCCTGAGCTGTGTGAGGCCATGGGCCAAGCCTCACTGTCTGCAGGGCTCACGGGTCTGCCTCCTACAAACCTCCCTGCGAAATGGGCAAGTTTCAGTGGGGGAACCGATACCCATCTCCTTGTGTGACCTCTGATCTGAGTGTAGATGTGCAGAGACACATGGGGACAGCCATAGCACATAATTGTCATGAGGTGCTCAAACAAGCTCACTACTTCTTCAAAATCACCTTCCCCTTCCCTCTGTCATACAGGAATTTGGTCCAAACCTAGGACCTTGGTCCTCTTGACAGTATTAGCCATGGTTGGTTAATAAAGTAAAAAAGTGTTTGAATCTTTTTAATCCTGCTTTTTAATTTTTTCAGCATGTAAACCTTCAAGATTAAGTCATAGGCTTTCCTTGTGCCTCAAGATGTTGAAGTTCCCAGTCCATATATGAGTTCTCCTATGTTGCAACCAGTTAGTAAGAAAGGTAAAGAAATGTGCTGGAATCCCAGATGGGGAATTGGAGGATGCCAATTGTACCATACTATGAAATATGTTCTGTATTTTTCCATCATGCTGAAGAAGTCTGGGAAAGTTGAATGCTATAAAGTCACTGTTGTGTATGCTTTAAGCACATGAATCATGAAAGGGGGAACTGCTGAACTATTCTAGAGTTGAAGCTTGCCATTCATGAAAAGACAGCAAAGTGAAGGTGATAAATTTGAACTTTTAAATTCAGACGAGTTCACTGAGAAATGCTTCTTTTCCTTCCCTTGTTGATACTTGCCACTGTCCTCTTTGTTACTGCTTGTTGGCCCTCTGTGGCAGAGACTCCAGTTTTTCTGTATTTCATTGGCCCAGACTGGGAAACAGAAGGAGAAAAATCAAGGTAAAAATGTATTTTTAAGTTCATGAGAGCAATATAGAAGACTGAGATTTACCTTCCAGAAGGTGGACTTCAAATGGTGGAAATTGATTTAGTTCCTCCCCTGGCATCAGCAGTGCTTGATAGACCTCATGTATATGTGTTAGGAAATTACTTTCATGTCTGAACTAGCAGTATGTCCTGGCCTGGTGTATGCTTTGACTTACTGTCTTAAAGAGAGTTAAAAATATAGAAAGTAAACTTTGCTTCCTGGTCTTTGTATTGACAACTTTGGGCTATTTTCTCACCAAGCAATGAAAACAAGCTTGTTTTTCTGGAGGAGAGGGGAAGATTATCCCACTCATCCCCTGTGGCCAGCCAGTGCTCTGCTGCTCTGAACTTGGTCCCACAGCCATAACTGAGGCTTGGGGGATTACCTAATGTGAGAGTGAGAGGGAGGCTGTGCTGCCTCTCTGTGACCTGCAGAAGTGGCATCAAGAGCTAGTCTTGCCCACCAGGATCACTCCTGCTCTCCAGAGCATTGTGGAAGGGTCACCAGCAGTGATTTCAGGCTGGGTTTCCAGCTGTGTGGGTGTGATGGCAGCACACAGTAACACAGCCAGCCTGCTCCTGCCTGCAATTTCTCAGATACAAGCATGTTGCCAAGGCTTCCAAAAGGTGTGGAGCCTGCTGTGTCTGCTCTGTCTGGGAGCAGTGGACTTAATCCAGGCTTCTGGGGATATATTTCACCTGAATGCTCTTGAAACTCTGGACTAGTTTATAAATGCCTTGAATTTCACTGGTGGAAAGCATGTGGGTCAATGACAACGCCCCAAGGAAACCTAGAGGTAAGAGTACTACCATCACACTCCCTGCAAAAATGTGCAGTTGGACAGACTTTGGCTTTCTATTTTAGGGGTGCTCCTTTTCTCCTTCCTCACAGTGACTTTTCCACCCTATCCTTTCTCTAGGTTGCTAAATGCAGAAGTATTTTTCTGCTAAGATGAGTAATCTTTGCTAGTCCAGGGTCCCTGATTTCAATTCTTGCCTCACTGCTTTTATTTAGGTAATGAAAAAAGAGGTGGGGGTCTGTTATGAAGTGACAAACAATTCCAAACACAAAGTACCTCAAATTTAAGCCCATCTGGAAAGACTTCAAAAATCAAAATAATAAAAAATCAAGGAAGGAAAATTAAACTTAGGGTTTTTTACTCATTTTTCCCACATTATACCTTGCTGTTTCGGGGGTGGAAGAGAATGGCGTATTACATGTAGCATGCAGAGTGATAGAGTGGTCCTGTAGCAAAGCAAGTCAGTGCTGGAGAATTTGCAGCCAGAATTCAATAGCACAAAGGTTTTCAGAAACTCTTTTTCTTTCTCTTTTTTTTTTTTTTTTTCCCCAGCAATGATTTCTAGCCATTCATCATAAAGCACTAAAAATCAAAGAGCAATATTCACGAGCCTCCTAGTACAGTATGTTAAACCCTGATAACTGTCAGGAAGAGACTGTCTGAGAGGGAAGAGCCAGGTAGCAGCACAGAAAACAAAAAACATGTTGAGAGAAAAAGTACTGAAGAATAAAAGGAGAGAAAATGTGCTAAGCAAAGGGGGCCAAGCAATGCTCCTGTGTTACATTTGTCATGCTGCCATTTTGTTAACAAGAGAGATATATTTACAACAGTGTAAAATGTTGTTGGTTCTGGAGTTCTGTCTGCTTTCACAGAATCCTGGAGTGACCATGTATGCCAGTGGTGGATTCTGTTCTTACAAATTGCTTTACTGGATTCAGAAATATGTTAGTTTGAATTTATTCAACTAATGTTTTATGCGAACATCTTTCAGCCTAGGGCTTGCCTATGAACAGTTTGCTGTGAAGATTTGATATTCAGAATCTGAACTGTTTTCAGTAGATGCATAATAGGAAAAAAATCTTCAAAGAAGGGCTGTCAAGCATTAGAACAGGCTGCCCAGGGAAGTGGTGGAGTCACCATCCCAGAAGGAATTCAAAGGACGCGTAGATGTGACACTTAGGGACATGATTCAGTGGTGAACTTGGCAGTGCTGGCTTAATGGTTGGACTCAATGTCTTAAAGGTCTTTTCTAATGTAAAAGATGCTATGATTCTGCAGGAATCTTTTCTCTGAAATCTTGATATCTTCATGTAGAGGTAAGTCTCTCAGTGCTTTTCCCTTTCTGTGTCCAATCCAATCCGGAGCTACTTCCAGCTATTTCTCTATTTCAAGGGAATATTACGAACAAACAAAATGCATGCATGCAAGGAAAGCACAGCTATCTTGACAAGTGAAAAATAAAAAATGACCACAGTGCAGTGCTTTGATACCAAGCAGAGATTTCTGTGAAAAATGAAAATTGAAACCATCACTATAGATAGTAAATTTTGCAAAGTTATTTTGGACATTTGGTAGTAACCAAAAATAGAGAGCAACGAACCATTTGGTCTCTAGAATGCTTTCAGCTTTATCCCTCTCTCTGTAATTAGAAATGTGTTAGCCTATCTTCAGTGTATCAGCACTGGGCAGATAATAATGGAGTATTAATACTCCATGTATTAATCATGGGAGTTGCTGCAATGAGGAAGAATTGTAGTCACTCCAGAAATATTGCTTGCCCCTTCACAGAGGATATTCAGAGAATTTGTAATAAAAAGCCAGTTTTATACCTTCTTGTCAATCTAGATTCTTTCTGCTCTAGAAATGTAAGACAACTTTTGCTTAGTGTTCTTTTTTTGATTGATGCCTGTTTTGATGCTTCTGTCATGTCTCTGGTCATTGCATGTGTCAGTGTCTAGCTAGTCAAGAGAATATATGAAAAGTTTCTTTCAAACCTAGGATCATTTTATTTCTTAAAACGGCTAGTAGGAATTATCCTCTGCTTTTCAGTGGAGATAATATTGCTTTTAAAACGAGCTCATCATCCACTAATCCATTTTCAAACCCTGTTAGGCAATCTGGGTTAAGTAGAGTATAACAGTTATCCTACTGGATTGATTGTGTAGAGTTAGATCTTTTACATGCAGGGAGCCCAAGACCCCAGGGTCTAATAGTAATATTGCCTTCTCCATGAATAATTTATTGAATCTGTGGAGTCTGTGTTCTATTATAAAATGTAGATTGGAGGGAGGGTGGTGTGGTTTGTTTGTTTGGGGTTTTTTTAAGATTCTGAAAAACTTTCACAGCCAAACCTAAAGCATCACCAAACAGATATCAGGAATGATTCTGTGGATGTCTGTTTATATCTGAAGTAAACTGGGCTTAGCTTTTCTGTGGTCATTGTTCTCCTGCAGCTTCATGTAAAAACCATTTTTTCTGAAGCAACCGAATTTCTGTTCTTTTGCAAAGCTGTGCTCACTTAGATTTTCCTGGCTTTACCAAAGCCTGTACTGGAATCCCATTTCTGGTTTGGTGTTGTATTTCATACCCAAGCCTTGCCTAACCTCTCTTCCCAGGACCTCCTGCATATACATTTACCTGTAATTGTACTGTAGCTCCTGAAGTTTTCTAAGTAAGAAAATTCAGTTAATGTAGGTACTAAAGGTGTTTGAAAAAGACATTCGGATGATCTGTAACACTTTATGATAAAAATTACAAGAGCAAACAAAATGGGATAAATGCTGCATATAAACAGTGAAGTTATAACTTTGGTGTTCAAGAAGTCAATATACACAGACCTCAAGAAAACTTCTCAGTTTGGAAAGAAGCAAATGTTTCAGCAGCATCCTCAGCAGTTCTGCATGTAACAGAATAGTAATGCACACTATCAGGAAAACAAGTGGCAGGTGTCCTCTCAAGAAAGCTGAATTTTCTCAACTCACACATATAATTATGCAAGTAAGGAAGAATGCTCATGTTTGGTTTGTATTTTTTTCTCTATCTAAACAAGCGTAGCTAGATGAATCAAAGAAAGAAAAGAACATTTCAATTTCTGTATTCATAGTATTTTAAATAACACAAAAAATGTGTTGTTACTCTCTGTTGTTCTGCTTGTCTTTTGCTTGTGCTCCTGGCCAGAGGAGGAGTGCAAGCTGTAAAATGTATGTAAGTATCCCGTTCTTTGTCTCCTACCATACTCCCTGCAGCCTTTTCCTTCCCTCCAAGGCACCTCAGTTAGGTGTTTCTACATCTCTTAGTCTCACAGATTCATCCTGGTAGTGTAAAGAGCTGGATGGCAAATGCATTTCCCAGTCTGTCTTAAGATATCCCAAATCCTTAAAAACTGAAGAGGACAGAAGCTATTTCACCAGATCAGCACTGGGGCCCCCTCCATGTCTCATGTTACTTTCTTAATCCCCAGTCTGCTGGAGACTCTGTTGGAGTCTACTCTGGAATGGATCTCTCTGCCCATTTTCTCACTGGGTTGCTTGGCTTTATATAGAGATATATATATTATATCTACAGGAACACAACTCAGCTCTACTCTTGCACTTCCCAAGTGCCTTGGAAAGAGGGTACTCTTGGGAGGCCACTCTGTCTGGATTTATCCAGAACCTACTTTTTCGCTTCTGACCCTGATTATTTTATTTCTGTCAGACCCTGTTGTGCCCAGTATGCAGGTTTTGAGCAGTATAGATGTGTCTCTCAATGTCAGATACATGAGCTCTTTAATTTCCTAACTCCTGCTATGTATCCCAGCCATGGCACAAAGAAATACTGACATCTAACTTTAAACTTAAGTTTCCATTTCTTTGCTCTGAATAAGAGAACTGCTTCGTCTGAGTCTGGGTATGTGAACAGAAATAAGATTTGTCCCTCAAAAAATGTTTTTCTGTATGTGTCCTTTTTAAAATATCGTCTGCAAATACTCTTGTAACATGAGCAGCATTAGTCAGCATATGAAACAGCTCTGTCGTTATCAAAGACGGACATTTTCAATGACTTCTGAAGAAAAAAGGAATTCCAAAACAACTACAGAGTTCTTTACTCTCAACATCTTTCTCCTTCTTAGATGGACCAAATCCTTGGTTTAGGAATTTCTTTTAAAATTTAATTACAGATTTTATGTATCAGAATATGTGCAAGTATTCCATCCGTGAGTAACCTTACAGCCACTTTAGCTGTAGCTTACTTCCATTTACACTTAGTTTTCTGTCTTTTCCTGGTAGCATTTCTTATTCATCTTATTCCTTCTCATTTTTGTTCTCAGAAGATGCAAGTGGTTTTTACTTAGGTTTTGCAATATACATGAAATGATAAACCCTCAGCATTATTTCTAGGACTGCATAGATGAAAAAATGTGGTTTGAGGTTCTGGGGTTTTCTTCTTTGAACAAGCAGAGGATTATTTTCTCCTTAATTCAACAGTAACTTAAAGATATTTTCTTAAACTTCCCAGTAGAAACAGATGAAGAAATTAAAAGAATTACACTTGGGCAAGGTTGTAAAAACAGAGCATTCTTAATGTGAATTGTTTTGCAAGCATAACAATGGATGAGACATCCAAGAAACAAGTTTAATGTAATTAAGTCATTACCCAGGAGATTTGGAGCACGGAATATCTTTTACTCAGTTGTCTGGTAAGCTGTCAGCAACAGGATTAAAAACCTGCACAGTGCACACATTGACATATTGCAATGCTAAAATTAAAAGATATTATAAGCATGACTAGGGCCAGAGAAGTTACTTTTTCACCCAGGGCAGGGTGTCGAGAGGAGGCAGAAGCTGTGTTATGAATGCAAGACTCGTCTGAGTGTAGCTAAAGGAACTTCAGCTCCTCTTGCAGATGCAGGGCACAACAGATGAGCTGACTTCAAGTCTTGCTTCTGGAGAAGGCCAGTTGCCCCAGACCCATCTGCACTTGTCCTGAAGTGAAGATGTAGACATAGATTCCCAAGCTCAGAAGAAGGTAGGAGACAGTCTCTCTCAAATATCTGATTGGGGAAAATCTAATTTAATTTATTGCTAGTTAAAATAAACATTCAATTGTTAGCTTGAGTAGTGAGAAACAGAGAAACAAACATTGAAACACCTTTTGTCTCCCCTTTCCCAGGTTCAGCTTCAATCTGGATTCCTCTACACCTCCCTAAACGGTGCAGTGGGGCTGGGGCTTGCAATCAGTCCATCATAGCTCTCTGCTTTTCCTTCCTCCTTCCTGCTTTCTTCTGCTCCAGAGTGGGCTCTAGGGGCTGCATTCCTGTCAGGAGTGTTCTCCTGCTCCAGGATGGGGTTTGCCATGGGCTGCAGGAAGTACCTGCTTTGCTGTGGAGAACCTCTTCCTCTGACCTTGGTGGTCTACCCTCTGTTCTCCACCTGGCATTTTCTGCCCTTCCTTTAGATGTGTTTTCCCAGAGGTGCCCGTGCATGCCTGGGGACTCAGCCTACCCTGCAGAGGGCTGGTTTGAGCTGGCTGGGATGGTTTGATCTGTGTCTGGCAGGGGGCAGCCCCAGCTGTGGTTCCCAGTGGCCACCCCACAGCCCTGATAGCCCCTGCTAGCACTCTGCAGGCCCAGGCTGGGGAGGGGGGAGTTCCACGGCTCATTTGTGAATAGCGAGCTTTGGTTTCCTCAGAAAACCCCCTGCTAGTCAAATGTAAAGTCCTAATATCTTTTTCTTTTCCAAAGAGGACCGAGATTCCTGCTTTAAGAAATGTTCCAGCAGAGACAGGTAGCTCATGATAAATTTAACTGAAATCTCCTAAATATATGCTAATGCTTTGCTTTCCATGTATGAGTATTCATGCCTCTTACCCATTGGTGCTAATTATCTAACATACATTTCCATAAAGCTGGAATTGCGTGAGGTATGTTAGTGCTTCCTAAACTTTATTTCAGACAACTTTCCAGCTTATTCATCAGTAGGTAATTTTATAGCTCCCGGACACGGCTCACACAGAGTAATGCGGCTCCTTCAGTTTTCTCTGCAAAAATGACGAGACACAGGCCAGCTGGTCCCCCACTGCTCGCTCTGCTGAAATGATATTCCCATCACAACTCCTGCTGTAATCACTTCTACTAATCTTGTTCTCTCTCCTTCCCACGTAGATTCTCCAAATCATTACACAGGTTAACTCTCCCCCACCTGCCCACCAGTCACAGGATTCAAACATCAGGCCTCAAATTATGCTGAGAATAAATGGAGATAAACAGCAAACCCAAGGAGACAAATAAGACGAACACCTTGAAAAGGAACCAGTAAGTGAAATAGGATGTGACAGGCTCAGGAAGATGAGAGGGAATGATTTCCTGGAATGCAGCAGCAATTTCGTGCCAGCAGCGATGCGCCAGCTGTACTTGACCTTCAGTAACCTTTATCCCCGTCTCCTACTGCTGCTCCTACAGCTTCTCAGCCTGGTTCTCCTCCTTCACTCTTGTGGTGTTCCTGGTCAGATACCTTATCGAACTGGCACAGACACTGTGTTTTCTGAAAGCAGCCTTTTCCTGTAAAGGTGCTGCAATCTCTGCATTTCCCTGCACCTGCCTGGAGAGGGATGCAGTCAGGGGGCTCCACAGCGGCGTGCAGAGGGAAATCCTTTGTGTATCTTCTTGATGGGTTTCACCTGACTCTGTCACATGTGGAAAGGAATGCCCACCATTAACAGAACAATCTCTCAGGGAGAAACACTCAGAACTTTTGCTTGAGACCTTTCAGAAGGATGGTCTTTGTTAGCTTTGGCTGGGAATTTTCTGGCAAAGTGGATTTTTCCCTGGAGGGTGTCAGTTCCCTGAAACCAAAGCATTTAACAGGAATGAATAGATGCCAATAAATTATTGGATGATCCTTTCTGAGGTTTAAACGTTCTGATTTAATATGTTTTGTACAAGACACAATCACTTGTCTAGTTTTAAATATCTCATGAATAGGATTACAAAATACATCTTTCAAAAACTGAAATAAAAGTCAAATATTTTGGAAGTATTAAAGTGTAGAGTTTCTTCTCATAGTTCATTTATATAATTCATAATTAATTTTGATGGGCACAACCCTTGTGCCTTTTTTTCAGTTCTGCTGCTTTGTCTTGGGTCAGAGTAAGTGAGGGGGGAAATCTTGAAAATACTGGCAGGACATGGTTTTGGGTATGCACAGCCATTCTGGTTTTGTTTTTCCTCATTTGAAGGGACATAGGCAAAAGGAAACTATCTGCCATGTTATAAGAAGCTATTGTCAAAAAAAACTCATTAGCAGAGACCACCAGCTGCTTTTGAAGGGAATATCCCCAGTCCAATGATGCTCAGAATATTTTAAGAAAGAATGTCACTTTTGTGTTTAAGCTGTGTATGAGGATACCAGTTCCTTTGGCAACACATGGAGGCCAACAGGCAAGAACATCAAATATCTGTGTGAGCACTTCATTACATATTTGATGCAGTGTAGTACATCTCCTAATCCTGTTCCTGAAAAATCACTGTAGCTGTGTTGTTTGGTCTCAGTATGCTCTTGTGTACGTACCCTCACGCACTGTAATATCAAAACACTTTCTGTTCCTAAGAGCACTGTGTGTGTATGAGTGTGTGAATGCATCTTTTTGTGTGAAGCACTTCCCTCTGTCTCTTCTCAGCCTGTCAGGGAAAGAATTTGATTATTTTATAGAATTTCACTTTGTTTGAAGATGTTATTCAGGGCTGTTCAGCTGGAAAGATGAGGTTTACACTGAAGTTTGCAAGTGAGTTTATTTTTCTCTCCTCAGGGAAGAAGGTCCATAGTCCACATCCAGCTCCTCCAAAAGACATCTCCTCTCAGGAGCATCTTGCCTGTTTGGCTGGCAGATCCACTGTTTGGAGAAATGCAGCTGTCAGGGGAGGCTGTGATCAGAGAAGGGGAAGGAGGTCTCTCAGGTAGATGGGGCCAGTCCTGCAGTGCACTTCAAATTTCAGGGTAGTGACCTTGAACTCGTCTCCACTCTGCAGGGAGCCCTGCACAGGAAGCCAGAGCGCTGGGGTGAAGTGTTTGCTGTGACCTGCACTGCTGATCAGGTGAACTGTTATGTATAGCAACACTTGGTATTTTTGCAGGATCCATAACTTCACTCCTAGATCTGAAGTGATGGAAGTGTCACATGGTTCGTTATTTCATCAGACCTAATAATTTACTGAAGGCAAATGAATGTTGTGGCTTTCCCCCCCCCTCCTAATTTATTCTACCTTCACCTAAGCACAGGAACTTTTTGTATGGCCTATAGTAGATGAATTTCTTCCAGCTGGTGGGAAATAGTTCATTTATACCATCTAAAATACTATTTTTAAGTACCTTAGAGTATTAGAGTTTGGTAAACCTGTATGCTAGGGAAACATCATATTAGTACACCAATGTCTGTCTCTGTTAAGATGAAGTTATTTTAGAAATACAGCTGGTGTGAGAGTGTTTTTCTGGCTTTGTTGTGAAACTCCAGTGTGCTCTCTCCAAATTCTTTATTGTTTTGTGTTCAAATGAGGCCACAGGATAAAGTTAGTCTCATGGATCCTGCCAAAGGTCCCCAAAAACCTGCAGCCTTACTGTGTAAAGTGCTGACCTGGTACAAGCTCATTCTGCTGCTCCTCTTCCTTCAAGCATCATTGATGGGTTAACATTACATGGCAGATTTTAGGCTGGAACAGATGTCATCTTTTGTCTCCAAGCTGATCTCAGCTCAAAAATATGCCACCAACTCTGTTCTGCAGGCTTTGATGAGCTGCATTAAAAAAATATTTACCTGGCCTAGTCTGGGTTGAATTTTGCCTCCTGTGGGCTGCAGCAGAGCAATGATGTGACATTAATGACCAAGGGTGGTAGAGCAGCCTGGCTACTGGCAGGAGACTCATCAGCTGTGGTGTTGTGGCTTGCCTGACAGCACCAATATTTGCCTGAAAGTTTCAGCTATAGAATTCATAGAAGTATGTCCAAATTCAGCTTGTGTTTAAACATTATAAAATAGTGTATTGGCCCCATGGACCATGGATTTAGATTGAAAAGAAAATTCCTAATCCTCACAAGGAAATAAAAAGCCGGAGATCTCTTGCATGTATTTTTGTGACATCTTAACTAGCCTGAATTTTGGATGTTTGACTTGTGATTTTTGAACTCCTGAGGTTAGAGGTGGTGGGATAGACAGTGAACAGGAATCAACACTAGTGAAATTCCACAAAAACCTAACAGAGTCACACTTTCACTAATACCAAATATACTGCATAAAATATTTTCATAGGGAGTCAGCAGCTAATTATTTTTCATTCATATACGTTGCTGTAGAATTCAACAAGACTCCAACTTTTAAAATAAAATTTTAAAAAAAGTGTTTGGGAGAGCTCATCAGCAACAGAGAAGTTATTTGCAGTATTCTTTGTGTAGAATATATGTATATTATCCTCACCTACTGTGGAATATCTTCTGCCATGCTTGTTATGTGGCTCTAGACTCCCATTAACTGAATCCCTGGTGAAAAGCCGTTTTCCTACATTATATTGTAATGCTCTTGTTAATGATAAATTGATGAAGAGCTGCTTTTTTAGATTAGGTGAGTGGTCCTTTGATAATGGGGTTGGAATCAGGCCAGAGGTTTTATACTACTTTGCCTGGAGGGTGAGAACCAACTAAAATATTCCTTTCTTGTGTTCTGCTAGAAAATGAGAGTCAAAGAATTTTAGCTTTTAATTTTAAGGGAGCAGTTCAGTGGTTTACATGGTGGGTATTTTTAGACTTTATCTTTCCCCCCCATATTTCTAATGAATTATTAAAGAAAGGTACTTCTCATGTAATTAGAGAGCCAAACACCTTTTAAACACTATCCACTTCTTACATTTGAATTGACTAGTTTATGTTCTATGGCAAAAGATCACGAGGCAAATACTTTTGCATGTTTCAAAGTTAAGATCAATTGTTCTCCTTTACTATTTTCAAATGCACTAGCTTAGTACTTCTGCTGCATCAGAAAACTCTTAGAATATTTATGGTTTTTATTTACATAAAACCCAAACATTTTCTATTATTTCTTTCTTTGGGCAAGGAATGTGCAATGGATTATTAGATCCATAGATTTTTCTTGCTATTAGCATTAATATAGTTGAAATTAAGTGAAATTAAAATGCATTTTTAAAGTGACACATATTTTATAGCTTCCAATCTTGGCTCTGATGGTCTTTCTCAGCTCTGTACCGTGCCCTTTGGGAGAAAACACAGAGTGTGCATGCTCATCTCTTTTGATCATGATTTGACAAGGTCATGCCTTGGTAGGATTGGGCTGCCTATTATTATCTTGATGTTGTTTTAAAATATAGTGGTATATGGAAAAAAAGAGAGAGGACAGTGGAATTTTAATACACCCAGCTGATGCAGGAATCTCTTTGCTTATTGCCTGATAGAGATATAGGGCATGTACAAGTGAACTTGATTAATGGAGAAGAGAATCTTAAAATCCAATTACAGTAAAGCAATTTTAGGTTAAGGTTACAAAATTGGAGTCTGCATTTTGATTGTCATGTTAAAGTTTAGGACTTTGGTTTAATTGTCTATGAAAAACAAAGACACAAAACAAACAAACAAAGAACCATAAAACAAAGTGTAGCATTTTTTACAGCTAAGAGTTTGACACTTGCAGCACTTAGAGTTTCAATCACAAGAAAATGAGAGTTTTTTCTTGTTGGAGAATTTCTTCAGCCTTTTAGATAAGAGAGGGGCTAATCTCACCATAGGAGTGATTCACTAATCCCTTATTTGCCTTCTGCTTTCCAACAAGCATTCGCTGTGGTGATCAGAAGGAAAATTCAGTTCTACATTTAAACTTCTGCTCTTGAGCTAGGTCCATGGTCTGCCTTCAGTTCATGTTCCTGCCAACTCACTGACAAATAATGTCAAATCTTCTACACAGACTTTCATTTCCAGCTCAGAGGGAAGTGCCTGGAATCCTAGCACCACCTGGAAAATCCCAGCACTACCTGGGATAAGGGAGTCATTTGCTCCCATGAAAAGTTAGTGTGCATCAGGCCCCAGCCTTGACCAGAGCAACAATAGAATTATGTGATGGCAGCTCCATAGAGGATAGGAACAAAAAGTAAGTTTTTGAGGCTGTTGTACTTCTTTTCCAAGGATTCACAAAATTCTCTAGTCATTAGCATGGAATGTTGCCTCTTGAGGCCGTTGTATCCCATGGCAAATAGGAGATGTGTTGCTGAAAGAGGAATCTACATAATTTAATTGTGCCACCTTTGTTCAATTTGCCTCTTCTAGGTAGGCTTTGGGTACAGCTTTCACCAAAATGTTTTGTCAAGGATGTGATCTCTATTGCAACTGGGGAGGTAAAAGGCAAAACACGTGTCTTCAGTTTAAAAAAAAACAAACAAACCAAAATAATCAGCAACAAATCCTATTTGGAATTCATAAGTATGTAGTTTCTGAATATATAAATGCTTTTTTCACCTGTAAATTTGCCTTATGGGACAAACATTATCCCCAGTGCCCCTGCTCCTGCAGGGGAAAGGGTGCAGAAATCTAAATATTGTGTTTAAAATGATCCTGGTTGTAAAGAGCTAGAGCCAAAACACCTAAAAGACAGCATTCGTACGCTGATATTTGTTTCAACCTGTGAAAAGAACAGTGGCTGAGTGCTTGTTAAAGGTATATTTTCTTTTAAGTTATATGGAGAGAGATGTCAACTATTTACCATAAATATATTTATACATTTGAATATATAAATGATAGTGTTACTTACCTTTAGTAGGTTTCCCACTGACAGGTGTGCTCAGAAAACATCTTTCACTAAACCTGAAATGTTGATATAAATATCTGAAGAAAAATACTAATCACAGAATACATTGAACAGACTTACTGATCTTGTATACCTGGAAAAAGATTTTCAAACAGACTTTGTCAGCTCAGCCTTGGCATTCCTTGTCAAACAAAAGCATGCCTAAAGACACATTTCAAAAGCAGACAATGCAGCACTTGCTAACCTGCAGAAAATCGAAAAGGATCAGGGAGGCAGAGAACAAACAGAATAGGTAAGCAATAAGAAATGGAACACAGCTCTAAAGAGCTGTTTCAGAGAGCCAAATATGTTTAAAGAAGCCTACATTAATAATTAAACATCAGTAAGTAAAATTCCAGTACACTTTTTTTGCCAGTATTGTTTTAAGGTTTGTAATATAGAAATGAAATTATTGATTTGGTATCAGTAAGAAAACATAACAGGTATTAGGGGAGGAAGAAGCAGGTGGAGGGAAGAGAATGAGGCAGGAGCATTTTAGATGGCAGGCTAGTCTGGAATGATAACTTTCTGCAACAGAAAGTCCATACTTCAATATTCGTCCACTTCAGTCAGCTGAAAATTTGGGTCAGACAGCTGTTATCTGAATTGACAGCAGCTATCTGATTAAAAGTAAAATGCTCTTAAAAAAAAAAAAAAAAAAGAAAAGAGAAGGAGAGAGGAAAAAAGGCAGTGCTGTGTCACATTCACGCCACTCATGTTGCTTATGTTGTGTCACACTGTACAGTGATTTGACGCTACATAACACAACATGACATGAGTCACAGTTCACTGCTATCCACATTACACTCAGGTAGTTTGGCATAGCTCTAACTTTTGCTTTACTCTCATTTCCTATTCAGTGCACTCCACTTAGGCTGGTTGGTTAATGCAGACAATTGCTATACACTCAAAACTAGAGTTCCCTACCCAAATACATTTTTCATTGGATATTAAAGTGGAAACTTCAGTGGATATCTTTTGCACATCCATATGCAGCTCCTTTGCTCAACATAGCAAGGGCATTAATGACAACTTACACCTGAAAGGGAGGAGTTAAGGGGAATTTCCCATAGGAAATACAGCTGTGGCAATGACTTTCTGGGCTGGAGACATACTCTCTAAATGGAAAATAATTAGACTTTTTTCTGCCACCAGAGACATTCCCAAACCAAAACCTCATATTAACCTCCCAGCCTCCCCTTCAATTTCAATTTGAATTGAATACCTTTCTGTTTCATAAGGATGTGAAATATTATTTCAGATCTGAATTTATAAGCAGTCTGTAGCAGGTTGAACCAAAGCTCCACATTTCCCATGCCTAGGATATGGCCAGTTCAACATCTTTTCAGGACTTTGCTCTTTGGGTCTAGCTGTTTAATTGGATGTTTCCCAAAAATAATAGTCTATTTTCTTTGTGGTCACCTAGCTCAGGCAAACAGCATCAGCCCTGGAGCACAGTTAAATTGCACTGTTGCTACCTGTAATGAATTTCCCAGCCTGTCAGAGCATCTCATACATCCTACCTTTGTTCTAAACAGAAGTAGAGAGGAGCACAAATTAACAGGCAGCTTTGTGCTTCTTTCATTTTTACTGACAGCATCCTGAAGTTCTAGATCCACTTAGCACCTCCAAAGAAGCGATAAGTGATTTAGCTTTTTGGGGACAAATTGGTTCTATTAACTCTGAGTGCCAAATTTACCAAAAATAACTCATTAGCTGTGCATTATGATTCACAGGGTGCTCTGCTCTTGGCTAGATCCCAAAAATCACATTTGTGTACAAATGTTCCTATTATGGGGTGTGAGACTTACTAATGGCATACCATATGCACCAGTGCATTTTTCTCTTTCTAACAAAGCAGTTTTCCTACCACAGATGAGAAGTGATCAGATTTTGAAGGGTTAAACATATTCCAATGTGATAAAACCTTAGAGACCACAGGAATCAAGCTATCATTCAATTTCCCTTATTCTGTTGCAACCACTTGAAACTAATATTCCTTTTATATATTTTATAAGTAAACAAGAGATCCAGCAGAAAAATTTAGTTGAGAATTTGTTTTCTGCTGCTAAGTTTAAGTTTGCTGGACAACAAAAGTGCTCATTATCTCTATCCTTTTGAAGAAAAGCTGTAATTCACAAGTGGTTCCCGCCCCACAATTGGCTTCTCGCACTTTGGTGGGATGGATTCCTCATGACTGAGAAGTTCTCTGGTACTGTACTAAGTGGGACTTACTTTTCTGTGTGTTTAAGAGGAAATTGTGTAGTTACAGATCCAGAAGAAAAGCAGTGGGTAATGAAAAAAGCCAGAGATTGTTTCTGTCTTCTCATCTCTTCCGTCATCTGGTAGTAAAGGCAAGGCTGTGATTTCTCTTTGTTCTGAATACTCTTGGCACCTTCTGCCTAGAGAGCAGAGCAGGGCAGCCCTTAAGAAATATCCGGTCCTTATGTTAATGGCACTGAGCAACTGGGAAAATGTGTCTCCATGCTAAGATAAAACATCCTTTTCCTAACCCAAGGTGCAGTCAGGGAAAGTCTCTTTCTGACCTGTCAGTAGAGGTGGTGAGGATGATGACTGTGCTGGTGGGGCAGCTGAGGCACTGAGAGTCTTGTCCCTGCTCCACTTGAAGCTTTCCCTGTGGCTTTGGCTGGTCATCTAGGGCCCACCTGCAATGGCATCATGTGGTACAAGTCACTCCTGAGTCCTGCAGCTGGATTTATCCTCTTACCATTCACAGCTCTCCCATGCAAACATTCTTCCTGCTGTGGACAGGAGCGTAGGAACTCTGCCCATTTCCTCTTCAATGTTTCTAATGCTCTGTGTCAAAAGGCTTTTATTTCTGCTTCTTGACTTGGTAGCTGGAGTTCTGTCTCCACGCTTCCCCTTCCCTATTCTCTCAGCACTTTGGCAATTAATTGAGTTTTCTAGTGTAGTAAGCTGAAGTTTTTCACCACATAAATGATTCATCCAAATAAAGTGAAGTTATTGAGCAAAAGTTAAATTGGGCTTTAATTTGCCTCAGGTCTCTTTTGAGCCATCTCCTTGCTTGCTCCTTTTTGTGGAAATGTTTCCCTCTTTGATTGTGGTTTACTTTAAAATACTATTTGAAAGAAAAGGAAAGAGAAAAAAAAAATGTTTGGGCATTCCTACAGCTGGTGCCAGGTCCAGGAGATGTGTGTTGTGTGAGGAAGTTAGTTGCTCCATGAACATTCCTTCTGTCTTTATTCAAGTCTGATGGGAAATGTGGGAAGAGTATGGATGAACAGCTGTGACAAAATCCTGCTTCCTCTATTTTCTCCAGTACCCCTGCTCCAGTCCTGTGGCCAAAGGGGTAAAACCAGTGTCTTTCCCATTTTGCAGGTAATAGTGGTTTTCATGCTTTTGTCTCTGGCCTTCCAAAAGGGCAGCTGTTCATGTCCTCTAAATCCTGAACCTGCAAGTGAGGACCCTCAAGGTGCAGTATGAAATCTACTGAAAAATGAGATGCAGTATCATGAGGAATGTAGTTACAGGTACAGGGATCAGTCACATCCTAATTCTGACAGGCTTGTGTGAGCAAAGGCTGTTTCAATATCGTGAGGCAGCTGCTTCTCATGATGTGGTGTGTCATTACAGAGCTTCACACACAGACTGACGCCTCAGTACCATCACCTTTGCTTGAAAAATAAGGTCATATTATATGCAAGATAATTATGTGTTCATCACTTAATATTTTATACAATTAAAATATTAAGCTAAGTAACAGTGTGCTGGGGCGGGTGTGTTTGTGTATATGTGGCATAAATAAGTATAAATAAACAAGTATTAGTGGTGCAACAGCACTGAATAATTAATCCAGACCAAATGAATTATTTTCAGCCTCTTAGTCTTGAAAATTTCAAACTGAATTTCTTAAATTCATTTAAAACTTTCTTTTTTTTTTCAATAGGCAGGTTGTGGTGACAGTAGCTGTGATGTGTCAGGGTATCATAACTAACTTGAAGCAATGATGGCTGGAGAGCTTCCCCATTTTTTCCTATTTTTCCCATTTTTCCCATTTTTCCCATTTTCTATCAGATAGTCTGATGAGAGATTATACTTCTGTCTGAAAAATGTGTTGTTTTACTAATCAATAAATTTAGTTTGTATAAGTCCTAGTTTCTGATGGAAATTATGTAAATGCTTGAGAGCAAATTAATACAGAGCCCAGAGGATCAGTGAATACTAACTAGTAACCCCCCTCAAGTATCAAAGTGAGACCGAGTAGAAAAGGGAGGATGGACTGATCAGAGACAAACTGATGTAAGTAGCAATAGTAGTAGTCAAATAAAATGCCTTAAAATGTCCCTGCAGAGCAAGGTTTGCCCAAGATACTGCAGCAGGACCGGAGCACTGAGAAGAGCTTGCAGAATACATAGTTTGCCTATGCAGTGTCACTATAATCAGAGATTCCCATCATGGTATGGTAACCTTTGGATTTTGATTCACCCCTTTGCTTCAGTGCTTGCCTTGGGCCGCACCAGATGCATCTGGCTACCTGTCTTGCTTTTCCCACCCCTGTCATAAGGACTCCTGCCAACTGCTTGTCTCTCACCATTCAGCACTACTGCCCCTGAAAGCGGTGCCTTCTGCTACTCGGGGAAGACAGCACTGAGGAGCAGTGAACTGGCAGATTGACAAATAAGCTGAGACTGACCCAGGGCTGGCACCCTCCAGAACTCACTTATATTTTTGTGTTGGGCATGATTATCTCTAAGTGTGGCCCTGATTCCAGCTGTCATTTTAGGTCAGATGCATAATATCAGTTTACAGAACAAGTGTAGCTAAAGGACCCTCATCCGTCATAGCCAGATGGAGGGAAAAACTACAAACAAACAAAGCAGGTATCAGGAATGCTTGGGACATGCTATGACTCTCTGGCACTCCTTCAGCACAGGAACCTGGGCAGTGGCACCCGTTAAGATACATACACTGCAACACTCTGAAACTACTGGAGAAATTAACCTGAATACCTTGACAGCACAGAATTTTCTTCACTGGTACAACTTGGGATGTATTTTCAAGTTAAAGCATAGAACCCAAAGTACTTGTAGCAAAAAGCAAAGTATCATACTGAGCAAATGTTCCATACAGGCTGTTTGGGTGCCTTCTATCAGAAATTAGCACTGATCTTGTAAACAAGATGTCCTTTCTGTGAGGAGACTGTTGCTACACAAGGCAAGAACTAAATAATTTATTCCTTGTTGATGTCACCTTAAAATAGGTTGAAATTCTTTTTTAGAAAGGAAGCAGAAATTTTTCTTTTTCCTCCTCCATGTATCTTTCATCCAGTTTTTGTTTTTGTATGACTTCTCAGAGCAATGATCCCATGCTTGACAGGTCTGTGCGTCCCTGGCAAGAGGAAATGGATATTGCAGCTCCCCTTCTTGGAGCAGTCCCTCTTCCCCAGCTTTTTTGCCAGTGGCCACATGCTGCTGAAGTACTCTCCAAATGCATCCTGTCTCACTCACCTGGCAGGTGCTGGGTTTACATTCTGAGATACCCTAAGAAAGCTTCTGCTGGACCTTTTGTGAATGAAGACACTGGAAAGTGAGGTAACTCACTTCACCTCCCCAGTGCAACGTGGATTCTCACTGGAAAACTGGATGAAAGTTTTGGGCTATGGCTACACCATTCCTTCCTATGGGCTCCTGCAGTCAGCTGTGTGGGAATCCCAGGCTAGAAGTGGGTGGTGGTTACTGACTGCACTCCTTAGGCTGTATGTCTTGTCATATTTTGTCAATAGTGAATAGTTAACTCCTGAGAAAATAAGACTGCTTTGAAAGACAGTAATTACATATTTGTTCTAATGCTCATAAAGACTGGTTCCTGCCCTTGGGTTTTAGACCATTCTCCTGCTGCCTTTTCTGTTTTCCCCAGGAAGCTATTTCAATGCCTGCAGCTCTGCTACAGTCAGGTAGTGATTAGAATATATTGTCAAATCTTTTAACTTTTTTTTTTACTGTTGTGTCACACAGCTCACCTGCCAACTTGTTTCTTGTTAATTCAACTCTTCTCATCTGCTTCTGTTTCTACACTTACTTGTGAGGAGATGAGGTGACTGAGATTGAATAGGAGATAGCAGCGGTAGCTGAAGCAAGATGAAAATGAATGGTATTTTCAAATCCTAAGCAGGGCTGCAGAGCCTAATAATTACATTAAAAAGGCCCTCTGCAGGTAGGTGCAAATAGGCTAGTCTAAACAAGTGCCACTATTTTAATGTGGGCTGTTCAAGACGATGTCATTACCTGACTAGACTGCCACCTTTCACCTCCAGCCATTGTGCTCCGTTAGATCTCACTAACAGGGAGAGTGAAGAACTTGTTTGCAGGGGATTTGTTGTCTCACGCTCAGAGGCAGCTGAGAGACTTGCCAAATGACAGGAAGACGCTTACATTCACAAGGTGTGATTGCCTAAGTGTTTGACTGTGTCTAATTAGTTTGCCTTTGCTGGTTGGTATCTCCACAGTCAGAAGCAGATTGACTCCGCAGGCTTTAAGCAAAGAGGTCTGATTGGTGTTATTATCATTTGTTTATTTAACCCTCCCACTAGCCATGAAATATTCCCTACAGAATGGCCTTTCCTCTGTCTTTAAAAAAGGCATTTTTATGGCTTGTATTGCGATGAATATTTTCTGCTATAACCTCAACTTTTAATTGTAATTGCACTTCTTTTAAAAATCTCTGAAACAGTATTAACTTTTTGAGCTTTGAAATATGAGGAATATCTCATTACCTTCAGAAGCAGGGGATGTTAGCTTATTTTTATCATAAATAGCAGAGATTCTGTCTGCCTCTGTGTGTGAATACCTCTTTGGCCAAGTTTCTCTGGGAACGAAGAATCAAAATGCTATTTTGTAGCCCTACCAAGTGATTCCTATAATGAGAAGAAACTATTAAAAAAAAACCAAAACAAACCAAAATGCACCAAAAATGAACAACAGAAAAATAGGTCTGGAAAATCCTCATAAAATAACAGATATCCCAAGAAAGTTTCTTGGAATGTGAGTGAACAGAAAAGCAGCTTTCTTTCTCAGTGCTCTTCCATGTGTCTATACCTCAGGACTGAAATCCTTCTGCGCGGGTCTTCGGAGATTCCCCATCCTACAGTTTTCAGATTTCTAGAGCATGAAACCCATTTCTCAGCCAAAAATGTTCCAGAAGGTGATTCCAAAGAGAGAAATAAGTTTTCTCTGTAGGGAAATTCCTTTGCCTTCTTCCTGGAGTGTACTTACAGGTAACCTTTTAACTGTACCCAAAAAAATCCCAGGGTTTGTAAAGATTTGGTGTTCTTACCCTTCCAAAGACACCACTTCTAATCTGAAAAGGAAAGAGAAAGTTGATATGCAGAGTCTCTGGGGTTACCTTGGTTGACTTTGCCTGATGTCTGTTCTGCTTCAGTGCTTTGGAGGTTACCACACTGAGATGTGTGAAACTTGTCTCCTCATTTGAAGGGCAACTTACATTCCTGGCAATCTGCTTCTCCCCTTCTGAATTCTCTTTAGGCTCCATGGTGAGGATTTCCACACTGGCTCAAAACTTGCTTTGGTTTCCATTACCATTTTCTTTTCCTTTCAACTGTGGAATAGTCTGGCTTCTTCAGCATCTCCTAAAGATAACTTAAATTATCCTCAGAACTGTGTCAAATTATGGAAGCAATCCAAAGCATATAATCGAAAGACTAGGTCACTATTCTATCAGTGAAAGTATAATCAGATTAAATATGCCTATCCAGACACATCTTTCTCTACTACATTATTCTTAGATGTTCCAAGTAATAAGCCCTGTCTTAGCATCTCATAATATGATGCAAATTCTATACACAACTGGTATTACTAAACCCAGAGACATTATTCTGAATCAGTTAAAACACAGTGGGGCACAGAATACGAATTCTGTGAATTCTGTCTCAGATTTGTAGACTGCATTTCAGGCCAGACCCCCTTTGGCCCTATTTCATCCAGAAGTGTGAGATGCAAAAGGAAGCTGCATCTTTTGGGGATGGTGTGTGGGTTTGTGATTCGGCTGAGAGAGTGCCATCACATCTCCAGCCATCCAGGCTCATGATCTCAGCAGGTCCAAAATAGTGTGTGGCATCAAAGGTCAGGTATCCTAATTACACTAATGTAAGGGATAAATTATTTAGGAAACTAAGAACCGTCTCAAATCTTCATTTTAATCAGGAAGTTAAAGATTAATTAATGCTGCAAACTGGACAAGTCCTCTTCCTTCACTAAGCCTTCCATCAGATCTCTGCCAGACTTCTGCCAGTTCTACCTAGCCTTAAAATCTTCTGAGTTTCAGGACTACTTTGCAGCAGTTGGGAGCAGTTTTCATTTCATGTTCATAATCCCTTCTTGAGCTTGCATGATCTGGGGCAGGAAGGTGCAGAAAAGAAACCAGCCACTATCCTCAGTTTTGCTGTCAGCATGGCGTGGCTTACAGCTAGCTCATTCTGTTAAACACAAATCACAGAGCTGCCCCTTGAATTCCCATGTGCTAGCACAGCATGTTGCTGGGTACCACTGGGCCAGACTTGACTAAACTTGCATAATTGTAGTACCATGTTAGCTTATCCTAAATCTTAAAAGATTTTTCAACAGCGAAGAGGCTAAGATCCCTAAACCGCTATGGCAAGAGAGCACCTGAAGAAAATATAACCTATTGAGTTCCCAGATTAAAAATAAAACAAACTGATATTTTCCAGAGCTTTTACTAATTGTCACTTCTCTGCAATGTTACACAACTCCCATGTGCAAATGGACTTTGTGACAAGTTTCTGTGTACATACCAGTGCCCTGGCTCTACTAAACCC
Organism: Parus major; assembly: GCF_001522545.3. Taxonomy (NCBI): domain Eukaryota; kingdom Metazoa; phylum Chordata; class Aves; order Passeriformes; family Paridae; genus Parus; species Parus major. Next base: position 15,418,787 of record NC_031777.1, on the reverse strand, counting down.
CCTTATCTTAGCTTCACTAATTTGCCATGTTAAATTAGTGTGATGAAACAAATTCTAATTACACTGAAAGATCACTTAGAGCATTAGCACTGCTGCTGTGGTCCTGTTCTTCTGCTGTCTTATTTGCATACTAGTCCAATGTGCCTAGGTAGATGACAAAATGAAATGTCTTCTAACATGTTTATGAGGTTTTCCTGGGAAGGTGCTGACTCAGCCTTGACAGATGCTCCCACAGGCAGAAAGCTGGAAGGAGGAAACAGGAATCACACTGCTCAACCAGAGAAAGGATGTTATTTTTCTCCTTTGACTTCAACATGTTTGTTTGATCCATTGGGAAAATAGTAATAATTTTTTCATTTTAAGTATAAGGCAAACTATGACATCAAGAATCAAAACATAATCATGACCCCTGTTTGTTATCAAAGATTTTAGCTTACAAACACCAAAACCATAGAAGAAAGTACAATTTAAAAAGTAGAATTAAAAAACCAAATCTTTAAATGAATCCTCCAAAAGAACAGTTGAGCAGAATTTCGAATGGTAGGAGTTATGGAATAAGAGCATGGGTTAATGCATTTGTTACTTTTTCCATCTGTCTCTGTGTGTTTGATGAGTTTATGCTTATAAATTAATAAGTCACTTGTTTTCTTTTTGATCAAAAATAGTATTTTGTAAGTGTGCCTGGCTTCAGAATTTGCATTTAGATGCTCTAAATGTGTATTTACTCACTGAGGAAATAAAAAAGCTAAATTGCCAAATTTGGGCTCAGAATATTGAGCAACCCCAAAACATGACTCTCAAAATTTGTTTTCCCCCTGGTATTGCAATTTCTATTCCTCTGGAAACACAAAACTCATGCTAGTAGGTTTTGCTTTAAGATTTTAAAGCCATGGGATTGAGACTGAATCCTGAAAAGAAGGGAAAGGCAGTGTCTTGGTGTGTGGGCTTGCTAAAATAATTTCCCACTTGTCTTCACATGTGAATGATTTCTTGCCCTTTTGTATCACACCACCACGCATGGGCCACGTCTGGAGATTTTTAGGAGAGTTTGTAGGGCTATTTCCTCTCTATTCCTAATTCCAATGGGCAAATTCATGGAGAGGTTTTGGTTTAGGTGAGATCTTCAGCATCTTATTCTAAAAGAAACAGGTGCAATCTGTGTTCCACCGAGGTTTGTGGCAGAGCTCCGGGCGATTCAAACGCAGCCAGCTTTAGGGTAGAGTACAGCTGAAATGGGTGGTGGCTGCTGCATGTCTTGGCCACCCTGGAAAGTGCTGGAATGAAATGAGCTGACTAGGAGTAGAAATGTTTGATGCCATGAGTAGGTACATATTTACATGCTGAAGTGTGCAGTAGTGTGCAGCTCAGTAATCTGGGCATATAGCCTTTTCCATGTGAATGTTCATCAGAACACAATAGGCAAGAGTTTCTTATATTTGTACCTGCAGAGAAATCATTGCTTGTTTGTGTGTAAGCATGTCACATAACAGGTACAGAACAACAAACACTTCATAGTAGAAGAGTAATGATGTTTATGACAATTCAATTAAAAAAAAAAAAAAATCACAGAAATACTCATACACCAGAAAATTAACCCAGTGCCACAGTGCTCTGGTAGAAGAAGGGCACTTTTACTTTCATAATACCATAGAGGACATTGGTCATAGGTGAGTAGTTGAGTCTGCAGATAACAGAGAATTTTTGATGTGATTATGTAGTAGATGTATAGGAGATGACCTATGTGTTGGATCACACAATGCACTTGCAAATTGGGACACATAAAATAGAAATGATATTATATTTTCATTCTAGTTTTTAAAATTTTTCATGAAATGCTAATTTTGCTACAGATCCATTATTTATGAAAGGGAAAGGATTTTTTCCCCTCTCAATGCCAGAGGGATTTTGCATGTGTAAGCCCCATTTAGTGTTGATGGCAGATACCAGTATACAAGCTCCATTCACTGGAAGGAAAATAGTCTAGCACACCTAATTAAATACTAGTGAATCACTTGCAGAGATGGTATTTCCTGTACACTGGGATTTAGTATATTCTGTTTAAAAGCACAGTCCAGCATGAAGACTCCAAGATTGCACATCTAGCTAAAAAAATTACATGCAAAAATGAGCTTTATTTTATTGTTTAAATGTAGATTATTTGTTTCCTTCCTTTGAGTACAGTATGGCTTGTATAGTTCAATAGCTTGAATGTCGTTAAATTTTGTCAGCAAAAACAAAATCTATTTGTCTGTTAAATTTTCCCAGCAAAGCAGTAGCTCAGACATGGTGCCCTGTTCCTCTTCAGAGAAGGTCCAGGGTCCATATCTGGGCTTTCAGTATGTGGGAAGGAGTGATAGTCCAGAGCTGGAGTTTCTCCATTGCCCTCACTGAGCACTAGAAATGGTTTTATGTCCTGATCAATACTCTGAAGGCTACAAAAATCTGCCTGTTTTCCATGGAAACTCCTCTTGTTTCTAAATTACCACTAAACACCAGTTAGATACCTACAGCAATGCTGTACTTCTGTATTGAATCCTTGAAGATTTTCTCTCAGGGATTAAGACACAGCCTTGCTTTTTTTCTTTAAAGCAGCTTCCCTGAAACCATCATATTTATTTTTTCCTCTTTTTGAGGGCTAGATCCTATCCTAGTCAAGAGGGGGCTAGTGAAGAGCTGTCACTGTAAGTACAGCACTGCAGGTCAGCCAGGGAAAGAGCTGGCTTCAAACACAGCAACAGAAGATAGTTCAGATGTGGATCCAGGGCAGCATTCCACTTCCCTTTGCCCAGGCTACAAACACAATAACAGGGGATGCAGGCTTTCCTAATTAGGGATAAAGAAAACTTTGCAATAGCTACTAAGATGGGAAAGTGGGTAGATTATGATCTCATTTGCACCCATAAAATAGATGAGGAATATAAAAGAAGCGCAAGATGTTTCCGTTTGTTACATTAGAAACATAATATGCTTGTTTCCAAGGTGTTATGTGTCCCAGGATACTAAATATGGGCTTGTATAAGAAGGGAAAATTGGAATATTTTTGAACTTTGCTTGAATTTTGGGCTACTACAAAACTTCTTGGCTCAGCCCTCTCTCAATGGATTTATAATATTAGAGTTATGCTGTAATTGGTACCAGAATGACACATAATGTAAAGTGTTACCTATATTTAAAACTTGAAAATAGTATTTGAATTCCATATTCACAGGTAATAAGAGTTCATCTTCATGGTGGGGAAAATGAGTTTCAGAATGACAGCTCGTAACCTGTTTTTTTCTTTTCTTCTTTCCAGTTCAATTCATATGGTTTTCTCAATATGGGAATTATTCTGCAGTCCCTTTTCAGGCACAATCCTCCCTAAAGCTGTGAATAACAGCACAATGATAGCCACTGAGAAAAGATTATTATTTTAAATATATATTTATTTTCTAGTTTCTACATTTCCAGTGCAAGTTTTATCAAAAATATTACAATAGTCCACAGAAAAACCAGCAGCATTATAAAGTCTGTAGTTCCATGTAAAGCATTTAATTTAAAAATAGCAATAATTGGTGCTTTGATATTCTCCTTTCCAAGGATTTCAGAGCATTCCCCCAAAGTTAGTTTATTAATTCCTGCAGCAGCAACAACTGTCAAGTCATGTATATCTGGACAAAGCCCCTTTGGAGAACTCTCTGTCATGATACCATTGTGGTTTTGCCTGAAAAAAACCAACACATTCCAATTTCTTTGGTGAATTTACATCAAAATTTCCGTAAACCCCTGGAAAACAGATTTTTTTTTTTTTTTCAGCCAGCTCTTCTCTTACCCTTAGGTCATGTTATCTCTCAGCAGCACAGCAAATCACAGGAATTTGTGCTTGCAGTGTCTTGATTTGACATTTAAATTATTCTCTGGATTCAGATCTTCTGACAGTCTGGCAATAAGGTTGACAGTTGAGACCAAATTTGCTTATTCTGTGGCATTTGTGACAATTGCTGCATCAGTTCTGCTCTTTTAAAAACCAGATTTCCTCATGATCCTAGCCTGGCAATGTGTATGGAAGGAATCTGTTTAAAGCTGGAGAAAGCTCCCAAAAGAGGAGTGGGTAATTTTTCTGCAGTGCCTGAAGTGAAGCTTGGAAAGATAACCACATGTATTTCCTCAAGCTTTATTTTTTCCCTAGAAAGAAGCATCTGAAGATGATGGACCACAGCCTGATGTCTGTAGACAGAGAGGGAAGGGAGGGATATGCCTCTGATCATCCTCGTGCTAGGGAGGTGGGACAGTCCCAGCTTAGTCTGCATCTCCACGGATTGCATGGCTTTGGAAGACGAGAAAAAGGCCACTGCAGGGGGGGAGCAGAGATGAGAACTTTTCTTCCCCTCCTTCCCCTTGAGAGTTACCATTCTGGGCAGCTGGCAAGCAGCTGAGCTGTGTCCCTTCACAATTGGCCCATCAGGCATGGTAAGTTCCTGACAATCTCACCTTCTTATGCATTGCATGAGCGAGCAATTAATGAATGAGTGGTTGGTTTGGTTGGGGTTTTTTTGCAGAGTAATTCAAAGCTGCAGTATAATCACTTTGATGAGATTAAGATCCTGTTTGACATTTTAATAAGAATAAAATAAGCATTTGCTTGCTAGAACATGATCAGAAAGTGGTATGCTTGCAGATAAAACAACAGATAGTGTAAGTTGTTGTTTAGAAACTTTAGAAGATGTTACTTGTAATTGAAGTACTGCATACTTTGTCTGTGAAGTGTCTCTGGCAGTTATATTGCAAGGTTTTCTGTTTTCTTGGTCTGAAGGAAGATAAGAGAGGTAAAAGCCATACAATGAGCTGAGAGTCACAGAAAACCTCTCAAAAGAGCCCCCACTAAAGCCACGAGCTGCATGTTACTGCTCTGGCAGCATTGTAATTTTACAACATGACTTTCACGTGATAAGCACCAAACCTAACATCCATTCCTAACCAGGAAAAGGAAGACTATTTCTTTTGAGTGATGCAAATTAGGTCACTGTCACACAGTGAATGATTACATATTTTTCACAGAATATATTGGTGACAAAAATGAGCTAGATGTAGCTGGAAAAGAAGGCTTTAATTAAATTCACATTAACTAAATCTTTGCCATTTGGCTTTAAAAAAGGCATTTCAAGTATAGCTTAGCATTGTTTTTGCCATCATTCAACTTCTGTCATTTTCCAATTCATCACTTCTCTCCTACCAGTGAACATTGGCTGATGACAAGGAAGGGTCTAGACTGTATAATTCATAAGGAATTCAGCTTAGAAATTCTTGCTTCAATTAAAAACTATTGCACAGATGAGGAGGAGGAGGTTGTGGATGTGCCATCACAGACTTGATGTTTGTTCTTAGGCACATACTATTTTCTAAGAGCAATAATAATAAGAGCCTTTGGACTTACCTCTTTTATTATGGGTGAAGAAGTAACTTGATGGCTGACAAAAAGCACTGAAAGGCCTGTGTTCATGTCCATTACCAAGCCAGGCGATTTCATTGGTCTAAATGCCTGAATTTTTACAAAAGTTTGTACCTCTCTGTCTTGAGATAATTGCTAAAGCAGAAAGGACCCAGGTATGGCTGTGATAAGTGATTTTTCTACTAAATCCTCCATCCATGAATGTCCACAGGTGAAAGGGCAATTGGTTTCAAATACTGCTGCACATTTTTTGCTGTAAAGTGTTATTTGCAAAAGCCATGGGGAAAGAATTTGCATGGGCTATCCCAGCGCCCCACATGACACTTGTGTCTGTGGGAACAGAAGTGAGAGTAAAGATGAGTAATCATTTGATCTAAACGGGGACACAGCTGTATTTCTAACAGGATTCAGGCTTTAGAGCAGCCAGCTTCTTTCAGTCTGCCTTAGAGGAGCTGTGAACTCATCATTCGGGCATGTGCACATAAATGCGGCAGCTGCCATTGCTGATGGCTTTGAAGCTTTTTGCAGGCAACTGCCAGAGCTGGTGGCTCCATGCCAAATCATGATGTGGTTCTGATCCTGAGAGATTTTTATGCAAGACTGGGGACAGAGGTCATGGATCAAATGTAATGGGCTGACATGTATTAAGAAAGATTAATGAGTCTGGGCACAAATTAATTGTGTTCTTACCAGATAATCAGCAGGTCTTGATAACACTTGCTTTCAGTGTTATTAAGGAAGAATATGTGCTTGGGTCTCTTGTGGTCAGCTGTAAGGAAACAGAGGGTTTTATCATTATCTAAATAAAACAAAACATCAGTTTTATGTGATGTAAAATCTTAGCAAGTTATTCTGGAATGGTCGAGGCTGTTTTTCCAAGTATCACATTAACAACGTTGCAGGTGTCTGGATTTCCTATAGAACCAGGAATATAACCAGGGTAGGGCAGAAATAAGTCAAAGATTGTTGATTCCAACAACAATCTCAGGATTGTTGTTCATAAGGGAAGTGGTGGGGTACAGCAGATGCTACCAAGAAAATGATATTATGACCCACTAACTAGAAAATATTTTACATTTTCATTCAGTTAAATTAGAGGCATTCTGTTATGTAGGATAGTTTTCTTTTCATTAAACAGTGAGAACCAGTCATGCTTACTTGTTTCCAAAACCCAAGAGCTGTGAGTCCAGAGGCAGCAGGGATGTTATATTGCAGGGTAAGTTACAGAAGAGCTTCCCTAAAACCTTCTGCATTTTGATTCCCTTCAGTGAGTGTCTATGTGTGCTACCTGGGGAAAATTCAGCTCCCACTCTTTCTTGTAAATGCTTTCACTGACCTGAGGGATCTGAAATTGTGGAGGGACTCAGGAATTGTATGTTTATTTGTCATACCCATTTCTTCATTACTTTTTGTCTTGTCTGGATTGATTTTTTTTTTAAAAAATGAGTTATATGCTAGAATATTAAGCCTGCTGACTTAAGCAGTTCTAAATCAGAAGATAGTAGAAGTAGCGTGTTATTATGTATCAAAGAGCCTGCAAGGAGACAATTAATGTGTAGAATTTGAATGAGTGCATTTTCTCCTTTTATTCATTGCTTTTTGTATGGAAAGAGTCCATAGCCTGGAATAAGTGAGCTCAAATTGTTGTATCAGATTGCATACATCTGGGAGAATGTCATTATAGTCCATGAGGTTACTTTGGGTTTACTAAATCAGATTTGAACTTTTTGGCAGTAATTGGTATTTTTTTCGATTTTTATGCAGCCATTTGTGGGAAGTCTTTTATCAAATATTCCAAATTCAAGCTATTTATAAATCAAAGCTGTCACATACCAAAGCCAGATGTTCTAAATATATAGATGACAGTGGCAACAAGCAACAACATACAATATGTATGCATAATAGCAAGTTTTCCACATTTCAGTTTCACCTCAGCTACTCCTATAAGTGGGCTAAAAGACCTGCCTCAGTAGAGTCCACTGAAAGCACCTGTCCACCTCAAGTTTTAGGATAATTCAGTGAGAAAAGAACAAGGTGAATCCCCAATCATTCCAGTGGGAATAGTCCATGGAGTGTCAAAAATACTTCCAAGAGAAGAATATGAACTACATTCACGGTAAAACAGAGTAGACATAGTTGTCCTTTTGTACTTGAGTGTGTCACTTGTTAGGGGAAAACTTCTTTTTCTCTGTCCCTTACATTTCTCAAACATAAGCAAAGGAGTGTTTTGCATGTAGAGAAAAAGCAGTCCTTCATTTCTGAAAGAAATCCCAGATATTTGAGCTGAAGCATCTCTTGGCTAAAGTGAATGAAGGTGTACTTCTGACATTAGGATGCTCAATTCCAGTAAAGGTTTGGTGCTTCTGTACTAAAAAAAGAAAAAAAAAGAAGCCATAAGCTGCAAAAATAAATTATACTTCTGCAGTTTCTTAATCCAGTGAGGTTTTGAAGGGACCAGTCCTATGTCTGGATGTTGCTGTTTAGCACCACTGTCCTGGAGTATTAGATAAAATGGCAAGTTATAGGATGATTCCAGCCTTCTCTGCCAGGCATAATGAACAAAACATAATCTCTTGCAGATAAGAATTTTTGGAGGAACATAGGAAATTGTAGAAAAATGAGTGAACACTACTTGTCCAGTGAAATATCTGTGACAAAAACTCTGATTTCTAATTTTCCCAAGTATTCTCATTTCTTTTTTACTCCCTGAAGAAATTCACTAACCAGAATGAGAATGCAGAGCCTGTATGGCACATGTAAATTGACACAGTGCCACTGGAGCCAATAAAACCTGGATGCTTTACACTGGTGAGGATATGGCTCATTTTGTTTTAGTTTTCATTGTATGCAGAAGAGAACCACTGCTTAAATAAAAGGGAATTTCTTCTGTTGTAATGACCCTTGTTTCTGAAATACATGTAGTTCAGTGCATTGAAATATTTTACCAGCCTATCTGACTTTCAAGAGAATGATACTCTGTGGGTTTGATATGGTCAATAAGTTTGGGGTTTTTTTTTCATTTGTAACATTGCCCATTTTGGGGTTTCATCACATTCACAGAAATGTTTTGAATTTTTATTCCTAACCACATGTAAGACCTTAGCTCTTCACTGCTGCTTGTTAGTGTACATTTTGGACAATGTTAACATCATCTCAGATATTCAGGACAAGGGAGGAACTTGCTTTAAGTCCTTAGGAGAAGCTAAAAAGACTATTAACAAGCCGAGTCCATAAAAAAACATCTGTTCCAGTCATGCTGCTGATTTTTTATTAGTCCTTCAAATCCATAGCAAAGATCTCTAGAGCAAGAAAAATGCTCTAGTGTGGAGTGCAATTTCCAATTTCTTAGCTAACCTGATTTTGTTGATTCATACATATGCATGATTCAGTGCTCTTCCTGAATACAAACAAAAAAAAAACCCTTTTGGGTTGTACTTTATTTATTTTCCTTGAAATGCCCTTGAAATTTCATTTGCTCAGTGAAACCAAACAAATAATTGCATACTAAAAGGAAAATGAAGAGTAGCAAGCTAAATAATTTGTAACATCAAATATTCCTTCGCTGTGGTTAACATTCTCAGTGAGAGGAAACAGTCAGCAATAAACAGCCCAATGTATCTTAAATGTAATAACTAATATCAATGTCAAATGCATGAAGTGAAAATACCTTAGGATATGCTTTCACAGTTCTGCTATATCACTGCTAAATGGAATATGCTATATAACTATAATAGCAGTCATACTTGTCATATTTCTCCTGATCTCTAAGGAAAAATACCCATGTAGGCATTATGCAGCTTGCGTCGTTTTCTAGTCAGTTGTATTTTTATGGGGTCTTTATGGTGGTTTTTAAAAGTTTACACTCTGAAAACAAACTTGTCACCACTTGTATATCATGCAAACTACATACCAAGTTGTATTCCTGATAATTAGGGTTATCCCAGTACTCTGTTGTGTACATCACTGCTATCCAGCTCATAGTAAATAACAAAAGATTACTTCTGATTTGGGCTATGTAATGCTTATCTGGATAAAAGAATGGCAAATAACCAAGCTCTTCAAACAGAATTTTTAACAATGACCCCATTAACCACACTGGACAAAATTTATCACCAATGTAACCTGGACAATTCCAGTGAAGTAATAACAGATGCATTTGACCTTTATTAGGTAAAATTGCTCTCATTTCCCCCAACACCTCAGGCAGAGACTTCCTATGGCAATGAACACTTTTCACCATGTTCCAAGTGTGAAATGTTGCTGAATGCAAAGTTTGTAAATTAAAATTGTAATTTTTGAGTCAGTAGTTGTCAGTGAATATCCTGCTGAGAAAACAGTATCATTTGTAATTCAAGAGCTTGGGTGGAAACCCCTCACTAAAGGAGGTTGTCACATCCTTTGCTGCCTAAAATGCCTTATTTTGGGAGGACTGAGTCTGTGGGTGCTGCTCCTGCTAGACACTCTGCCAAACTCTGGTCCTGAGCACCTCGCCAGTAGAAAACAGGGTGCTGATTTCATCACTGCTTTCCTGTCTCTTGCCTTCTGCTTTGATCTCAATGCTAAAATAGCAGCTCCTGCTCTTTCTATACCCTTTTGTACAGTGAGGTGATATTGGCTGTTACAAGGTGAAGAATTGCCTTGATGGACAATGTGTTTTAATGGAACTCTGCAAGGGGGGAGGTCCTGATAGCCAGCAAAAACCTTGACTCCATCATTTTCCTCCCACCTTTTTTAAAAGCTGTAGCAGCCATGGGTCAGAATGTGGCCCCCACATGTTCAGTGATGTAAATCATTCCCTCTGTGCTTGCTACTCTCATTTCTACCTTTTTTCCTTATAGAAGGTCTTGCCTAACACTCAGGGAAAACAGTTTCCAAGCAGAGAAGTAGAAGCAGATACTTGAAAATTATTTTCTCTGATGGCTACAGAGAGGGCCAAGATATTATAAAGTAGCTGTGCACACAGGTGCAGGTAGCATGTTTGTTTTTCCCCATAAGTGTATTTAAAATTCTAATCTATTACTTCACAATGCATTGTATGATTCAGTTAATTATTAAAAGAGTTGTATTTAGAAATGCTTCCTCAACAATATAAGCAAGTTAAGAACAGAGTAAGATGTGGGAAAAACTATGTTAGCTTGCAGCTATAGACATGTGTAAAACATAGGGGATTGATGCAATTAGTGGAATATTCAAAATAATGATGGAGGATAAACTGACACTTATGTAGCATTAGACATCAAGGACAGTGAAATACACATCCAGAAGAAAATGCTGAATATTCTGCCCTGTTGCAACTGAATGAAGAATGCTCTGATAAACATTTCCGTTTGGAGTTTCTGTTGTGGGGACGGTTTGGAAGGTAGCTGGGAAAGGAGGTCAGCAAGGACTTAGTCAGAAGTTATTAAGACTAATTAAATGTGTGAGTGATAACTAAGACCTTTATGGAGCTCTCTTTGTCTTCCTGGAAAGGCAGGGCTGGGAAAGCCCATGGCAGACCATTCTGGTCAGCTTTGCAATAGGGTTTTCTGTGAGTTTCTGCTCCAGCCCTCAACCCCGGCTCTCCCATCCGTGTAGGCCCCCCTGCACCATGACTGCATGGAAGGGTGCATAAAGAGGACTCTGGTGAGTAATGTAAAAGTGTACTGGTAACCTCACTTTTTCAGGTAATCCCCTTTTTATGCCTCACTGAGGAGCAAGCCCAGCACTGCTGCTCCTGTAAGGCTGCTTGATGTAGCACAAGACAACATTCCTTACATCTGGCTAAAATGCACCCAGAAGACCCAAGTGTTTCTCCTGCTGGAGGTCTGTGAGCTGCTTCCTGGCAGTGTTGTCAGCCTATTCCTTACACAGAGCATGGAAGCATCTGGAGAAATCACATTTTCATAATGTAGCAGCAATAAGTCATCATTTGTTCCACTTATATCGGATCCACTCTGCAAATCTGATAGGAAGATTTCTCCCTAGGGATCTCATCCTACTTCCTTTACTTGTTCACTGAAGACCATGAGAACCACACAAGTGGGGTGAGCACTGTTTGACCCTTGGTAATTAAGATCACTTACCTTAATATGTTTGCTAGTTTGAACAGAAGAACCAAGCACGATGACTTAGGACATTTACAGGGTTGGTTTACTTCATGCATGAAATATTGGAAGACAATATGAAACAACCTTTTAACGATGATTCTGCTCTTGAGCCCATCTCATTTCCTTATTAACAAATGTCTGTTTTTTCTTTTTTCTAAGGTGCTCTATGGGAAACGGTCACAGCAGATAGGAAGAAATGCATTTGTAAGCTGCTATCAGCTTTAGAAAACTTCTGTACAGGGGCAGAGGTGCACTGCCAGTGCCAGCATCTTTATGCTTGGGTTCTACCTAAATTAAGTTATATCCAAATGAGTAATCAATTTTTTTAGTTCCTAAAAAATAAGTACAAAGTTCAGGAAAAGCTAATATAGTCTGAACTTAATATTTTTTGGAAAAAAGAAAATATTTGGCCTCAGAGCTTCAGAAAATAAATATTTTTGCCACGTGGCAGTGGTTGTGAAGTAAATATGTCCCGCTGCTCTGATCTTACATCCTGTCACATTAATGTTTCAGAGCACTCAATATAAATATTAAAACTAATAGCTTCGCTCTTCAGCTATTACTCCATCATTCCCTGAAATCATCATAAAACATTCAAAGCCTTTTAGAACATTTACACACTTGAATCTGATGGTGGGGAAAGGAGACTAACAGAGCACAGCTCGCAAGCTTAAATAATAGTGGAAAGCTGTTTATGGAGTATGCTTTATTTATTCATTATTTCAAGTAAAGTTTCAGTTTTGATGGAGAGGAAAAAAATCAAAGCATAGCTGTCAAGGGAGAAGACTGAAGTATTGCTTTTCTATACTGTGGACTTGTGTAAAATTATGGAGGAAAAAAGGGGGTTTTCTGGAAAAAAAAAAAAAAAGCAGAGTCCATGAGAATCTCAGTCCAAGGTCAATCAATCTTAGGACTGTGGGTACGTAAACAGCTAATGGATTGTAAAGACACATACCAGTGTTATGAATTTTTAATGAGCAACTCTTCAGCACAGACCCCTATAAATCAATGATGACTTATTGGCTGGATCAATTATGCAAACTTTAAAACATTTAATGACAGGTAATGAACAAGTCTCTGGAGTCCACCAGTCAACAGTGTTTTGCAGTTGTAGTTACAACTACTTAAGTGAAAAGTCTGCAGGAAGCCTTTCCTCAGAAATCATTTAAAGCTAAACTCTAAGGTTGTGGTAAAGTGAAAGAGCATGGTTTTGTTTCTCTTTGTGTATAACCTCAAATGCATTGGCAAGTGTGCACAGCTGTTAGCGTACTCAGAGGAATTTATATGATTTTTTTTGACTAGTGGTATGTTGTGGTCTTGGGAAACCTGATTTCTCAAACTTTATGCTTCAGGTTTTCTGCAAGTTATGCAGGTACAAATGGTGCAATTTTCAAAGGAAAAAGGCTGTGCTTGTGTTAGTAGACTAAATACCTCTTTCTTATAATAATTTAATTTCAAAGTTAAGATACATGTGGAAAAAAAATTTAAAAAGTATTAGATGAGGGGAATACCAGATTGTATTACCATTAACTAGCACAAAAGAACTGAAAGATGACTGTAGGCTGAATAATACAAGAGAAGACTTATAGAATAACTGGTGGCATTATGGCGGGTTAATTACTTGTTAAAATTATTATCCAATGAAAGATGAAGGACTTTTTTTTTGTGGATTTTTGAATTTAATAGTTATTTTAATTTTTAAACATTAACCTTTCTAATAGTCAATTTAAGATAATTCTGAAGATTACAGGAAAGTTGCAAATTAAACACACAGTTTAAGAACAAGAGCAGGTGCATAAGCCCCTGATCCAAGATTTTGCTGCTAACTTAGTTAAGGCTTTTCAGATTGACCGAGGCCTGCTGGCTGAAGCAGTGAATTGAGCAAGTGCTCTTTATTGCCATTTGCTTTACTTTCCTAAAGACAACAAATATAAAGAAAAGCTTGGAAGGAAGATTAATCTTTGGCCTCAAGAAACAAAGTTTAAATGTTTTGTAAAAGTAATAGAACCACTGTATTTGAAAAACCTCCAAACCCAAACATTATTTTCAGCTGTGTTCTTTACAAGGATATTGTGGCCAGGGAGCCTCTCAGTATCCCATGACAATACATCTGAATCCCAGCTCTTTAAACTCACCAGGAAACTCTTGCCTTTTTCCTGCTTGCTGCCAGCAGTGATTCATGAGAGCTCCCACCCTGCCACACGTCCAGCACCCTCCACTTGTGCTGAATCGCTCTGAAAGTTGCTTGGCATTGTTTTGCTGGCGAGGCTGGGTGTGAAGAGTGGGATACTAAACCCAGCAAGAAGAGCACATTTGTCTTTATTTTTTCATGTCATGCTTGAAGTTTGGGATGCAAGACATACAACGAAAGTGCAGTTGTGAGAGATTGTAAATAAACTGAAGAGTCATCCAGGGATCTGTAGTAGTTAAAAGCAACTGCTATTTTTTATTTGTTGGTGTGAACATGGATGAGCATTCTTTGATGAGTATTTATTACTGTTTCCCTTGTACTGGTGGGTGAAGAACACTACAAGAATTGAAAAGTTTTCTCATTTCACCAAGTTTCCCCAGGTACCTCTCTGTCCTCATCTGAAAATATTTTTTGGAACAGTAGGATCAGTACATGATGACAAATAAAGTTCCCTTCTTTGCCCAGCCCAAGAGAAAATGCACAGCAACAAAGCTTTCCTAAAATGTTCTTTCTATACTGATATGGATGAAACTTGCCTTTTGAGCATGAAATCTAATTAGGTGGTAGCAGGAAATATTTATAAACTCTAGTCTTTTGGTGAAATGAGGAATGGCCTAAATATTGCTCATCACTTCCTCTTTTTAAGTGGGAAATGGAGAGATTGCTCCTGGTGGTAAATGAGCTCGGTAGGACTACTGGGCAATATGCTTGCTGTGGTCAACCTTTTATTCTGTCATCTGACATGCTGCAAAATAGGGCATTTAAACAAGAGAAGGACATCTTGAGATTCCTACTCATATTTCATTAGACTTTTTAGCTTCTTATCGAGACTGCTGTCATTACTTTAAGCACCACTATATCAATATCCACAGCAACTTCATCACACCCTGTGTGGAAGTTCTCTACTTTTATCTATCAGAAGTGTCAGTTATTTTCCATTTTCCATATTTAGGGTCTCTCACTGGCTGTAAGCACCATTTGTATCTGCACTGCAGTTATCATGGCAGCTGACACTAAGAGAAGATTTAAATATTGCTACCAATGAAACTGCTCATTGAAGAAGACTGATGCACATCTTAAATGTTGATAACTTAGCTGGACAACTCTTCTAGGAACATGCTCAATAGAAAGAGGCAGAAGTTGGGTTGACAAGTGTGATGCTTGATGCTGAAAGGTGTAAATACCCACCTCTACCTCCTTCCTACTTTGTCCAAGAGAAGGTAGTTGCTCTCCAAAAGCTCTTTTTTTTAACTTAATTAGTTTATGTTTCTTCTGAGTCCATCTACTCTGTATGTGAAGAAGTGGTGAACACGCCTGGATTGGAGCATTACTGCAAATCTGAGAGGAAGGTCAACAATGAATTATTTTTTTCCTTTGTCAAATTAAAACCACCAGTTTTGAGGAAAAGCTTCAGCAGGTAACGGGAGAAGAAAGGAAAAGCCAACTTGATGTGTTGATCCTTCTGGTTGTTTTTGTTTGACTTTGCCTGATGGAACTTCTGTTTTTATCAGGTCTTTCCATATTGTTTTCTTCCTGACTGACACTCTCAGGTTATTCTAAAACCTTGGATCAAGTAAAGAAGCTAAGATGTAGTAAGCGGATTCTTTCATGTTGGAAATTCATTGTCAGATTTGCTACATAAAACAACCCCTCATTTCACAGAAGAAATAACATCATCTCTTTCAACATCTTGTTCTAGGCTTCTCAGTGTATTTCCTAAAAGACTGATGAACAAGATAATTTGACTGACACCAGCCCACTTTTTCCTGACACTCCACACACATGCAAGATCTGACAGCTGCCTTCCAAACATCTTTCTGTCTCTGAAGTTGTGTGAAGTAAATGCTTCTTCTGGGCCCATCTACTCTGTGTGTTGCCCCAGCAGTGGCCAAAACACACAGAGCTGGCATATTTCCTGTGTGAAAGCATGAGTTTTGTCTTGCACAGACAGCCATGACTGGGCTATGGAAAGGGACCTGACTTCTGACTTTTCTAAGTCTGCAGAGCTGACAAAAGACACATCTGTAAGTGTTGTGTGTGTCTGCTAATTGCACAGATGTTTTCCATTGGACTGTGTGGCAAAAATAACCAAAATGCCTCCGTTTTGTGTTTCTCTAGCAATTCTGAGATTCTTTGTCTGCACTATGGGCTAGTGAGCCAAATATTGACTTGAGAAACAAATGGATTCAGAGAAAAGCCAGTATAATTTTGAGGCCAAAACCAGCTCCAGTGTCACATTTACCTGTCAGTTTCTCAGGCACTACCAAGCTCCTGTGTGTTGCCAAAGTGGCATATTTAATCATGGAAAGTTTTCTAAAACTTTGGTTTAATAAGGACAGATTTAGTTGCATAACATAACACTCAAAATATAAACCAACTTCCAGTCCAGTTCCTGGTTGGAGAAGCTGGAATTTAGTTTTTAAGAAATTGTTAATTAGTTTCTGTTTGTTGTTGTTTTGTGGGTTTGGTGGTTTTTTGGGGTTTTTTTGTTTGGTTTTGTTTTGCTTTGGTTCTTTTGTGATATCCTCACCATGCGCTTTCAGTTGAAAAGGGAAAGATAAGGAAAATAAAAGAAAAACTCTGCGTGAGGAGTCCTCTCTGACAATATTTTTTGCCCAGCTCAATCAAGGAATTTGAAATCTTATGACAGAAAGATGGAACGAAAATGTTCTTCAGTGATTTGTAGCTCAATATTCAAAGCAGAGAGCTGTGGATGAAACTATTTTGCTTGCTGTCAAATGTTTGAACTGAAGTGGAATGCTGTGCCAATGTAGCCATGTCTATTTGCTTATGCTTTTTTTTTTAATTTTAAAAAACATTTTCTCTGTTTTTGGAATTATTGACTTCCTGGTAAATCACATTCTTTCCTTACACTAAGCTCGAAAGCAATCATGTCTCCAGTGCTCAATTTGGAAATGTGTTTATTTTGCCTTTCTGAAAGCACATTTTTGTACTTTTTTATATACTCCAAGAAAAAGTTCATTAAGTAAAATATCTGGAGGTGATGACTGCTCCTCACAAAAAAATCATCATGTTGAATTGCAAGAATTTATTGAGGTGTGGGCTGATGTGAAACTGAAGGAGTGGGTTGAATAGTTGACTGATTTTTCAGTATATTTTTCCAGTGCTCTAATGAAATTACTGTCACTCTTTTCTGAATGTTGTATGTGCTCTCTATCTTTCTTTTCATTAGATCACTGTAAATATGACTTCTTTCTTCATTTACATTTCATATACATTTATTTTCATATACATTTCAATGTATGCAACCAGGCAATTAATCAAATTTTTAGTCTTTGACACATCTTTTTATTGATGTGCACATATACCTCTGGATCTCACTAGGTATTACAAAATTTAAAAATTGAGGAAACCAAGCAGAGAGAAAAAAACCTGAAATAGCAGAAGTTCTTTTCCCTAACTTTCCCCCCAAAATTGATTTTTTTTGGATATGGACACTGCAAGTCAGTGAAATTAACACAGAAAGCCCCTAGAACTCAAAGCTTACATTACAAAACTCAGATGTTCTGGTATCACTTTGCTAATGGTGCACCTTCTCTCATTTGCAGCAGTCTTAGCCTTGCAGACAACTTCCCTCCCACTCCCTTCACAGTGCCAAGTGTTGCAAGTCTCATTATTCGATGCTGTGAAGTTTCTGCACTTCTTCTCAAGCCCATGTAAGTCTTTCTGTCATTTCTCCTCAGTGTTGGGGTCAGCTCAGGTGTGTCTGTGAACACTACTACACGTGTGCAGGCTTCCACTGCTTTTCTCTCAACTCCCCAGTGCAGCTTTACCAGCTGAGGGAACTGATGCTTCAGAACTAACAGCTCTCCAGCCAGCACAGGGACACAGACTGAGGAACAATTTGTCTGGGGACTCCCTAGAACACTACAAAGGGCATTACAAAAATTCGTTCTCACAGTGAGGCAGTGATCTGCAGTGTTCTTGTGGAATCAGTTGCAGGGACATTGGCCATTGCAAGAGGTGGCCCTCACTTCCAGCTGCTGAGCAGAACAACCAGGGTAACCCCTCTTCCTGTTCTGTGTTTCTGCACCCCAAACCCCAGCTCTCTGGGAGATGGCCACGTGGAATGAGATATGAGAGATGAAAATATGTAGTGCTTGCTGTCACTCAGAGCTGTGGCCATGACCATTAGCTCTTCTCACGTGGAGGTTGGCAAATCCATGTCTGCCGGGATGGTTGGATCTGACACTCCTGTTAATGGTGACCCCTGTGTTTGGGTGGGAATTCCATGGCTGCATAAGCGTGGATGCTCTCCATGGCTCCTGACTCATATAAGGACAGCTTCATCCTAGCTTGGGAAAGAGTTAAAGTAGAAGAATAATGTCATGGAAAAGACAGGAATAAAGATGGTATTTAAAAGCATCTTTGCTGTATGGTCAAATGGAATCTCCTATACGTGAAACTTCAGTGGTTTGTTATTCAGTGTGGAATTTTGCCTGTTTTTCTTTGATTCTGCAATTTATTGTGTCTCATTAAACAACTTCAATCAGGAAAATGAATCTTTGAATATGTTAGTGTCTGACTAATCACAAACATTGATTTATTTTCAGACATCTCTATAAGGTGAAGAGATAGTGTGACCCTCATCTCTTGCTCTAGTGCTGATGATACTTTCTACTCAAAAATGTCTGTAGAATTATTTTGTGGCAATGCCTTGACTCACTGTACCTGAGAGAACAGCTGAACTTGAGACAGAGCTGTAATGACCCACCAGTCCAGTCACAAAGGGTGACAATGTGGTCTGTTCCTTTCCCACAAAAATATCCATTACAGCCAGTCTGTGCAAAGATCAACTGCAGTTTGAATGCACAGTGAACAGAGAGTTTATCAGAAGACCTGGTTTATCTGTGCATAGCACAAGTGCAAAAGTAAGCCCATTCTTGGAAAAAAAAGCTACCAAAAGGAGTTGTGGGTGGAATGCATTGTTCTAACAAACTATCTGCTGAGCTACCCCTCTGTTAACACAATTTTGGAAAGAAAAAGAAAAAAAAAAAGAAGAGGATTCTATTTTGACCAAAAAAATGGCTCAGTGACAAAGACATCATAACATAGAACACAATGGTAAACTATTGTCCTTTACAAAACAGAATTTATCTACTTTTTTCCTGGGTACTAGATCTTGTTATAATTTCTGGCATTAGAGATCTGAATTTTGAATACAATTTTCTTGTAGACCATTGTTAGCACTGATACCTTTTTAATAACTACACATAAATACAGTGTGATCCATTGTCAATACAAGTTATAATTTCCACCTTTAAGGAAGGAGAAAAATTTCAAAGTTTTTGATGCTCTTCTTGAAAAGTAGTCATCAGAGCAGTGACTTCATCAAAGCCAGAGCCACTTTTGAGCATAATGAAATAATTCTTTTTCACTTAATACTTTTACAGTCAGAAAAGCTGTACGAGAAACAAACCTCTGAAATAGGAGGACGGTGTAATAAACCTCACAGAGAAATGGGCTGGAGCATTTTTACGACTTTTGTTCCCATCAGTCTCTTCCATACTAAGTGTTTGTGGAGTCTGGAGTCCTCTCTGTGCAGGACCAGCATGGCTTGTCAGCAGATGGATTTGGGAGAGACTAAAGGTGGCATGCACTTCCTATATAGCAGTCAAGGGAGATGGCAGTGATGATCACCTTAGATGGGAGTTGGCTGGAAAAGACAATCATGGAGCCAGAATGAAAGCAAGCAAAGGAGTGTCCCTGCCTCAGAAGTTAGTGTACTTAGTGGGAGAGGAAAGAAAACAAGACAGGTTTTGATGTCCAGTAACTTCTCAGTAAAAAGATTTCCCAGCAAAACTGAATTAAGTTATGCTGTTTTGAAAATGTGCCCAAAGTGGTAATTGAAATTTCCCATCTTGTAATCAAGGACACAATAATTTCAGTGGAACAGGTCACATGCTGGGGTTGTGCAGCATGAGCATTGCAAGGCAGTTTTATATTTCTATTATTTAGTTTATATTGTTATCTGCAAAGCAGAAGTGAGAAAAACATTGCTCATTTAGGCTTTTTGGGTTATGGCTTTTAGATCCAAAGCATTGAATCAGGAGGACACTTGTTCATGATGAAATGCTGATACATATGTTCAGTTAACAACCTGGTAAGGTGAAGCATGAAAGCTTTCTCCTTGTTTACTCATATAATAAATGGCATAAAACCATCCAGACACACTGTGCCTGAGGAAGAAGGCAGAGTCTCCTCTGAGGGGTTTTCAGTGCTGAGACCTATTCCTTCAATAATCCATGTTTATTCATCAAATGGGAAAATGCTCCCTGTGTCAGAGATATTAGTCATCAGTACATGCAGTAAGTGCTTGTAGAGTCAGACTGTTCAGTAGAGGATCTTTACTGGAGATTTCAGAGAGAGCTGCTTTCTTTACATTGGCTCTCTTAGATGAATGTTAATTTCCTCCAAATTCAAATTTAACAATGACCTTTTGATCTCTAATAATATGTTGATCTCAACCTCATTTTGATTTATGTTTTATTTTTCTCTTCTGTACATCAGCCCAGCCATAACAGGACTCACAAATTGTAGAATACAATCCAAAGGAATCCTGGTAATTTCTTCAGAAAGGGTCCAGACATCCAAACATCCTCCTGTGCAGAGAGCCACCAGCTAGCTCTGAATAGCTTTCACTTCCAGCTCCAGTGTCTCTGGATGGCTCTCACTGCAGCTCCAGTGTCTCTGGATGGCTCTCACTGCAGCTCCAGTGTCTCTGGATGGCTCTCCCTGCAGTTCCAGTGTCTCTGGATGGCTCTTGCTCTGCCCAGCCCAATGAGGCTGCCCCTGT
Organism: Parus major; assembly: GCF_001522545.3. Lineage (NCBI taxonomy): Eukaryota > Metazoa > Chordata > Aves > Passeriformes > Paridae > Parus > Parus major. The sequence goes on along the minus strand of NC_031777.1, from coordinate 15,398,268 downwards.
CAGCCGAGAGATTTACCCGGTACCATCCGAGTCCTGGCTCAGTGCTCTTGCTCTGTGGCTCCACAGCCTGCAGAGTGGAGCAGAATGTCTGTACTGTGCAGACATTCTCCTGGTAACCCAACTGTCAATGCTGATGCTGATTTAGGGACAAGGGATCAACTCTGTATTGCATATTAAGCCCAGAGGCTCACTTCTACATTTGTGGCTATGACTGGCTCGCGTGAACCTGACTGAGTTACTCATGCTCTGCCTGGAGAAACTGGTCTGATTCTATCTGGGTTGAAATGTCCTTTCTTCTTTTTAAATTGATATTGTTTGCCATGTTTCCAGGTTTGATCACTCTTGCAGCAGGTAATTTACGCAGTTCAGAGCGGTGTATTTTTTTATTTTTGATTAATCAAAATTTCCTAAGAAAACCCTTCACTTGAGGTTGGATGAAAAATTCTGTCTGACTTAAAACAAGATACTTTTCCTTTGTTTTTATAGGGTTTGAAGCATTCTTTTTTCCTTTTTATTGCATTTTAACTGTATCTTATTACAGTATGATTTCTTTCTAGAACTGGCTCTTTTTGTAAGCTTCATCCCGTCCCCTAAAAATAATTCACTGAAATGGGATTGTTTTTCTGCATTGCTGTAATTTTGTATTACTACAGACAAGTCACTTTCATCACTCTGTTCCTCCTTATGCTAAACAAGGGTAATATTGCACAGCTGAAGAATCTGATGAGCTTTAATTCATTGATAGCTGTAGCATGTTTCAAAATTGTATCATATTTCCAGGAATATTCTCAGTTGCATAGATCTGCAGGGGGATATTCAGAATTAACACTAAAAGACACTAAAGAAGAGCGTAATTTTGTGTTGACAAAAACAGGCTAAGTGCATGGCACTCCCTGCTGATGCTTTAATTTCACAAATCCTTGTCTGGAGACCTTTCTACTTCTAAATTTCTGAAGGATCTCTAGGATTTTAGCTGACTGACTTCTATTTGACTTTAAAGGGAGATCTGCATTTTGAAACACCATGCAATATTTTGAAAAGTTCCTCATGATGTCCAGACTAGAATAGCATTAAATCTGTCCTTGGCAATGGCAAATGATGTTATTAATATTCAGTTGTAGCAAGATGGATTCAAACAGGGGGAGGGTAGGGGGTGTTCTTTGGCATGGTTCTTGGTTGTTAAGAAAGTAATAAACCTTCCTTGTCTCTGATTTTATAGCGGACAATAACCATTAACTGATCAGCAGAAGAAATGTCAGGTGTGGAATCAATGCTGATAGAAAAATATTTCATCTGTTTACATTTACGAAGGATCACTGATAAAACCTTTGATCCCATTAAGGATATAAACTCCTCACATATAGTCGATGACAAGTCTGATGAGCTAGCTGAGCTCCACCAGCCTCACTGTGCTTAGTGAATGTTCAGCTAAAAAGGGATCAAATTGACTCATGAATTTCAAGATTCCTAGGAAATTACCATTGTGAGGTGACCCAGTTTTTTGATTAGTGTCATGAAAAGACAGGTCTCACTGAGAAATAAACGTAATAATGTCAACCATGCGCTTAAGTTCTTCTCTCCGTTATACACATTCGCTTTCAAATTGTTTTGTCATTTTAGCATAAACTGTACCACTTGCTTTCATCTGAGAAACACAAGCTTAGCATAGTTCTGTGCAGAAATCAAAGATGAGCATGGAAAAAAGGCCCCTCTTTGCCTATTGAATCATTGATCAGACAAGCACAGTAGATATTTGCATGGATCCTTAGTAGTTAGGTCTCAATAGCTGCCTTAGATAATTGTTGGAAGGGAAAGGAGTAAAGAGCAGGAAACATGGATATTTCATCCATCTGTTTTTCACAGTAATGACAGACCTTCTTATGGGTTACCCTCTCACTTCTGTCCTTCTTCAAGCAGAGAGGAGTCACCAAATGATCATGGTATTGATAACGTTATCCCTTTGGAACCATCTAGTTTAAACCAGGAACAAGAAATAATGAAATGAACTGCCTTCCCTTGTTAGCAAATGTTGACGGAAAATTGTCTGACCGGGCCAGGAGGATATTGAGAAAGAAAGGCAGAAAAAAAGCAAAGGTTCAGAAATGCCGTCAAATCTGATTTGCAGTGGGACTGATTTCACATTGTATTATTCTCTCCTCAAAAAGCCATTTGATTGAATTGGAAAATACATGTGGAAATACTATGAACTCTGAAAGTTTCAGGAGTCCTCACAGTGACCAGGCTATGGTCAGTCACTGCTCTTAGTTGAAACCACAGTGCTCCCATCTTCCTGTGTCACTGAGGGCTTATCTGTCCCATTAATTTTTTGGGTTGCAGTCATCCCTACCTCTATTTCTTATGCCATGTCTGTGACATTTTTGATCCTCTCTGTCAGTGTTTTCAGCTCATGCAGTTCTCTGTTGCTGCTCCCCGGTACAGGTGCAGAGGCCCCTGTCACAAGCGGAGCATGTGAGGATAACTGCCTCTGCAAGGAGAAGGTTAGCTCTTTTCCCTCCTCACGAAACATCCTGTCTGCTCCCCTCAGCACCCATGACAGCTCAGTGGAGAAGAGATGTTGAGTATGGACAGATAAAGCAAAGGAGATTTGCCTTAGAAAGAGTGAGGTGGGAAAGTCATCTTTGGCTTATGGGTTTATGACCCTCGCAAATAGCTTTAGTACAAAAGCAGAAGTAACACAATTTGGTATTTTTTTGTGAAGAAGACAGAAAATCAGATGAGTTTAAAAAAGAGGAATAAATTCTCTTTAGGTTGGGTAAGTGAAAACAAAGGATGGAACAAAATAATGTGCAATCGCAGCTCTTCCTCAGTGTGGCAGCAGCATCTGTTAAAAAATGCAGGACACCTAAAACTGGCAGGGAACTTGGGAAGTCTGGTTTAGCTGCAGAACTGGGCTGTATCATAGATAGGAGGGCTTCAGTCAGTTACAATGGAGTTTCCTATTAAATGCTGAAGTACCAGTGGCTGCAGACTCTGGTTTCTTCACCTTCTCCCTTTCCTCTACTGTTTCTCCAGTGTTTCCTGGTTAAGTTAAAAACTAATGCTTGGTCCTCTGAGATACCCATTGATTTTGATTGGTGTTACAGGCCACCTTGTGATGGGCTGCACTAGAAAAAGCAGTTGCCACTGGAGGTGAACACAAGGTGAGATAAAAACTGAACAAAAATATGGCATTGTTCTTTTTAAACTGAAAATTCAAGTCCAAGGTGTGAACAGCATAACCTTCAAATAATAAACGTGCAGACAAGTCTTTCAGATGCACTATGAGAGCTATTTTGGAAGACATAACTGCAAGGCACTTGAGTTAGATGTAGTGTTTGCACAGATGTAGGCTGCCCCAGCAAAATGTCTTTTCATGACCAAGGCAGAGGATTTCATTAAGAGTGTTGTTATGTTTTCACTGCATAGTTAATTTTGCTGTCTGAGGCGCTTCCAATGTCCCAGTTCACAGGAAAGTATGTCAAGAAGAATTTTCAGTTCTTCCCATGGCATGTACTTTAGGTGGAGATATTCTCTTTATTTTACAGAAATTTAGAAGTTCATTTCTGTGTAGTGTTATTTGGGTGGCAGAGGTCGAGTTGGGAGGAAAGGCACTCCAAGGAAAACAACACCCTCTCTGTAATAACCATTAGGCAACAGGCTCAGCTATCACTGGTACACAGAATCTTGGCTGGTTAAACTGTCTACATTTCTCTCTGAAGTTAACAGTAGAATAGCCAAGTAGAAATCATTCCCCAGATGTTACAAGTGCTCTGAAATATGTTTGAAACTATCTAAATACTTTACACTTCTTATAAATTCATATCTTGATCCCAGAAGAGGATCCAGTGCGCTCACCATGGACTAATAAACATTTAGGAAAGTTAAATTACTTAGAGATATTTAAGTATCATACAAATATGTGTAAAGTGTAGACATTCTCCAGCATAAAACCCAACCTGCAAAGATCTTTGTCTATTTAATTGCATTGTGATTCATCTATTTAATAAAGAGGATTATTTTTTAACCTCTCCAGCTCCAAACAGAATTTCAGATTCTGTTACAACAGACTGAAGAAAGAAAAATCTTAAACCAAGGGCATTTAGTCACCTGCAGAGTGAAAAGGAAAATAGATTTATTGCCTTCCACATCATTTTGTAGGCAATTTGTGTTTGAATTCCTCTTAAATCAATTTCTGAATAATATTAGTTGTCTGAAATGATGCAAAATGATATTGGAATTCAGCCTCATTTCTGCAGCACAGAGAAATTCTCTCTCTTCGTCCTTGTTACTCTTTAAGTCATCTGTTTTCCCTTCATTTATTCTTTCATGATGTGCTCTGCCTGCTGAGGAGTGAAATGCGAACAGGAAGTGGGAAGGAGTCTTTGTCTCTACTGCCAGTGTGCTTCGTACATTTGTGAAGAAGCAGACCTGCATCATAAAACCGACCGAAAGCCACCGAGTTACCTCTCTAAAAAATGTAATGGACTGTACTGAAAGCCTAAGTTTGACTGATGTGAGGTTTGGGACTTCATCCAGGTAAGAATTCATGCAGCAATGAGCACAGATAAGGCAGATGACCCAGAGTAGGGCCAAACTGTTTACCAGCAGATGTGTTTTTGAAAATCTTCCTTAACTGGTCATGGCAGCGGAAAATACCCTGCTGTTAAACGCATCTGCAATCCACTGCGCTCCCAATCCACCTACAAAAATTCTGACCTTTAAAGAAATGATGGAGAAGCTGGTGATTTTTTCCATGGCATTGAAGCTCAGTCTATTTTAGGCTCCAAGGCAATTGCAGCCCTTTTTGCTCCCTATTTCACATCACTTTTAAGTCTTGTTCTGGCCACTATGAACCCTTCAGCACTTCTCCCTGTGCAATCACTCGAGTCAAGATCTGTGATTTGTGATTTGCAGATGACATGTACATTTCTTGGCTGATGGCTGTTAAAGCAGTTTGCAAACCTAAGGCAATAAAGTGCAGGGATGCAGTTGAAGCTTTCTATTGCCACACTGAATTGCCATTCTCATGCAAATGAATAATAAGTTTCTCCAGGACTGAAAATAATCTCCTGTACATTTCTTCATTAATGTTTTAAGTAAATAATTTTGCCAAGTATCATTATACACCTTCTGTAGATGGGAATATCATATTTAACTAGTCTGTGTATCAAAAACAGTGCAGCTTGCTGTATACGTAAAAGAAAAAAAAATCAGTTTCTGCATTCACTAAATCTAGGTTCTTTAATCCCTTCAGTATGGAAATCTACTTATTACTGAGCTGTAGAACACAGTAACAATTCCTAAAGTGTTAACACAATTATTTATACATTTCTGATCATCTTTCATTTAAATATTTATAAAATACATACTGGGAAGTATGTACCTTTTAGAAAACTCAGTTTCTATGTCATTTTCTTAAAATATTCACTTTTCTTAAAAGATACCTAAAAAAAACCTGCTGGATTTTGTTTTAAGTGACACTATAAATGTACAAACAAGATGTAATCTTAAACAGAAAATAATATGATTACCATCAGAAGGCTTACTGTGGTTTGTTGTTCAGAGAGCAGGAAACACAAGATGTTTTTTTCACATAGTCAGTCTCAGCTTGCAAAAAACCCAAATATATTTAAGTGCCTTGGTCTTAACATGCATCCTGAAGTCTACATATTGTATAAATTCCTAATCCTATCAAAATGTAAGTCTGAAGATTAGCAGAATGTATAATAAATGATTCCATGTCATTACACATAAAAATGGTATTGCTAAATCAAGTGTGGCCCTTTATAAATGTAAAAAAGCCCAACTTAAGCAGATTTGAGTTTTATAATTCTACAGCTCTAAGTAGAAAAAAAAGCAAGATTGACTAAAACAGATTCCCCATTTCTCTGATACAAATCAGTTTGTCTTTACACACATGCAAAAAGACATTGGAATAGATTTCTTTAGCAAATAACTTAATATTTATTGAGATTTCTTGTACATTTAATTATTAATGCCAGCAGTGTTACAGTATTTCTGTGAGGTTGCTATTACTGACCCTGTACCTGTTGGGTTTTTTCCCCCTCATATTATTTCCTCTACAAGCATGAAGGCATAGCACTTACTGATTATCTTGTGTGACAGAGTCAAAAAGACTTACGGTCACTAGGTCTCTTATTTGGCAGCATTTCAGGGCTTGAGTGAGTGTCATCCTGCAAAATATTGTTTAGCCTAATCATTTTATAGTTAGTGCATTTGGTACGTAAATGATAAACATTTATGGAACAACCATTTCTCAGTGTATTAAAATGAATCTTGCAGAAATGTTCAGTGGAGCCAGAAGAAAATGTAAACCTCATATACAGTACAGATAGCCTAGACACAGTAGTACTACCTTTAAAAGGTGTGATGATTTTGACTGTTAGCATAGTCTATTGCAGACACCTTCCTATAAAAAAGATATTTTATTTATCATTTCTCCTTAATAATAACATAGAAAAGGCAAATTGAAAACCTGCTCTGTTGTATATATTATAATATAATAAATATGTAACATGTAATAATAAATAAATAATATAGAATAAAATACATAATATGCAATATATAATACTAAATGTGTAATATGTAATATGTAACATAACATATATAATATACCATATGTCATATATCATATCTCATATATCATATATCATATGTCATATCTCATATCTCATATAACATATATCATATATCATATGTCAT
>NC_031777.1:15321363-15391450 GCF_001522545.3 Parus major | reverse complement strand
ATATATCATATATCATATATCATATATCATATATCATATATCATATATCATATGAAGACTGTTATGAATGATGCGTGAACACACACCTTTTATAGAGTTGTGACACCTTTGCATGGCTTGAAAGGAGAATAAGTCAGTAGTCATCTTGTTGGTGTAAAAATTGGTTATAGGCACTCTTTCCTCCACACCTTTTAAATAAGCCATCCAACCAGAGCACTCAGAATGACTGAAGTCAGTAGACAGCTGTAAGATGCAGTGCTACAGAGCTACAGTGCTACTGTAGTCTCACTGACTACAGTAGAGACAAATTTCTCCCCAACATGTTCAAAGGTGCCTGGAGGGTGTGCATCACCAACATAAGGGATTTTAAGGAGGTATTTCACACTGACTGAAAATCATGGTTTTCAGACATGTCTTATCCAGCCACTGAGATGTAAAAATAGCACTTATAACAAGCATTAAAATAGGGCAGCTCCCATTCCTTAATGATGAAAATATCTCTCATCCACCTCTTGTGATCAACTGCCAGATTGTACCAGTTTTGCACATTCTTGAGTGTACTGATCCAGGTTCTGAGGGTCTAACATGCACAACAAGCCTCCAGTCATTGAGGACAGCAGGAGCTCTACTGGAGTCAAATCTGTAGGACTAGACATAGGACCTACTCTTAGGGTTATTATATCTTTCACTTGAAGAACTAGAAATGACTGAAAGAACTAAGTAGCATTTATGGAAGGAAATTGAATGTCTTGGTAATCTAAATCTTGGACTAAATTGGGAGTATATCTTGCACTGACTGTCTTGGACAGGTTCTATTAACACTTTCATTGAGCAGGACTGTGTGGATCTAACACACAGAAGCACTGGGAGGGGAAGTACTGAAAACTGAATTTAAGAGCACAATAATGTAGCCTCTGTCATTATTTTCTCTCTTTTTAAGTTCACTAGGAGTAAACCTAAGAGAGTCAGGGATCTCACTTTGTGCATGCTGAGGAGTTTCTTCCTAATGCTCCTTGTTTGGGGTAGGAAACCATCTGCCTTTCATCTGCTGTCTGGTAACAGAAACACCAACCTGCCCAATTACTTCCCTCACACACCTCTCCAAAGATCCCCAGACCCTCCATGCACAGGACAGTAGGATTCCAGAAATTCAGTGGACAGAAGGAGTTCAATCCCTAATTTGTAGAGATCCATTTTCAGCCTTTCTTCCACACTGCTGCTAGACCAGAGAGGCAGTGAGTGCTCAACACTGTCTCCTGCAGTGCAGAGGGGCCAAAGAGGGGGTGCAGGACTGGGATGGCAGGTATAGGTAACACAATGCAACTCCATAATTTGTTACTCACGGCATTCCTCGTGTTTCAGGTTGCAGTGTGGCTATGGGAGCTGCACTGTGTTTATGAGCAGGCGTTCAGCAAGGAAAGGGAATCACCTGTATCAACCTACACTCAGGGTCAGCTTCAGACAGTTCATTCATTTTGTACCTTCAGTGAACAATCTTGTCAGGGGCCTTAAATGACCTTATGAGAGGGATACAGATCTTAAAGTAAATGTATCACCTATGCTTTATAGGGAAATAGGCAGGAAAATCCCCAGTGTCACAGTTTCTGTTCCTTTAAGGAATCCAGCCTCTGTGGAAAAGAGTCCACAGAGTCCATTTAGTCTATACTAAATCAGGGAAGTTTTTCCCCCCTTACTATTGCTTTGGAAAATAACAGCCAAATCAAAATTTCATATGGGGGGAAAATGTGAATGAGTATTCAATTTGGGTAAGGGTAATAATAAATTTTTTTGTTTCAGTATTCTTGGAACTAAAAATTCCAGTGTTGGAAAGCATTTTTAAAACAAGTTTTCAAGTACAGGCTTTAATACTAAACTTAAAAAACCAAAACCAACTGAAAATAAAAGAAAATACTAGAACCATATCAGAAATAACTGTTCTACGTAATCCAAACAAAAAATTTCTTGGTCTGGATAAAACTTCTTGTCCATTCTTTCAGTATTATAGGGAGCTTTTTACAGAAGAGAAGCCAGACAATCTCTAAATACCACTGACTGTTCAAAACAAGTCCTTACATGCCACTTACAGTAGGACCAGTGCCCTTGACCCTGTACTTACCAGCATAGGATGCAGGGCTTTAATATTAGAATATATGTATATAATAAGAAAATAACTAGTTAAATTATTAAAAGGTGACAAATCATTTGGCTTTATTCCATCTGGGTGTCTTCATTAATGAACACTAAAGCCGACAAATATATTCTCTCTTTGGGTAAATTTTGGACTATATATTTTTCTTTTGTTATAGGGAATTCTGGCATGTCATAGTCCCTCTGAAGAGCAGATTGTAATAAGCAACAGACACTGGGAAAATACTTCCTAACTGTTAGAAAAAGATGACAGTTTTCAAATAGATGCTACACGATTTAGGTTTGTTGGTGAGTTATGTACACTGGGTTTCACATTAAATCTATCACTGAATACACATTTATCATGGTAACAAGAGATCATCATTTAATAGAGCTGCTAATATTCCCTCTCAGGATATACAGTGGTAAATACACATTTACAAAAAAACCAAAACACCTCAATGCATGTTTAAGTGTCTTGTATTCATTACAATATTTATTAAATAAGGAAATGAATAAAAATCAGAGAAAGCACAATAGATGAAGAAGGAGCTGTAGCACAGAACAATGATCTGGGGAATATCTCTGATATGGTGATTGTTTTCTTCCAGCATGCTCTTTAGTGTTGCCTTTACCCCAGAAAAGCTTTCTGATCCCAGCTGCTTCTATATTGATGAGTATGAGGAACAGAACAAACTCTAGCTGTGAATGTTCGATCAATCTTTATATAGGTAAAATTGCCACTCTCCAGCTGATTTATGGAATGATTTTAGTTTGTGCCAGGAAAGCTGTAAAAGAAATCCACTCCTGTGCAATTAATTGTTTAAATCAAATATACATCCATGCTGCACAGGATGCTTATGCCTAAATTTTGTAGGAGACTAGACTATACGTCTTGAATAAATGATAGAGAAACTGGTTGAAGTTTACTTTCTGCTATCCAGGGGCCAGAGTTGCTTCTTGTCTTCTTCAAATGTAGTCTATTTAATCTCCTGTAGTGTAGGAAATTATGTTCAAAATCTCTGTGATCCTTTCTCCCTACTAAGTTATGCAAGTAGTGACAAGTATACACTGTAAGTCTTGAGATTTTATCTTTAATGTGTGGCTACAGACTGTTGATCAAGAGAGCCTGGTAGAAAAACATTATTTTCAGGTGTGAAAAACCGTCACCTTTATCAAATAATTTCTCTTGCATCTCTCCCAAGGCATTGTACCCTATTTAAACTTGGGAGGTTAAGTTTGTAGTATTCATTATGACTGAAAATTTAGTTCACACAATCATGATGTTCCCTTTATTAAGTGTTACTGTTAAACAATATTAAAATAATGTGGTTGGCCTTTTGAAAGATTCACAAGATATTTATTGCTTTGTCTTGTCTCTTAATTGCATCTGCTTTTTAAAATTCTGATATGAAAGCTAATGTTGCTGCTATACACCTTGTTTGCCACATATTATCTGATTTATCTATGCATATCTTGCAATTTACAGCTCTGCCTGATGTGTATAATTGAAATGCTTATGGGTAATGTAAATCTCTTTTGACACAGCTGTCTTGAATCTTTGGTTGGTAGGTTTTCTTGAACCTCAAAACAAATCAGAAATAAATCCTGGCAGATAGCCTGGCAGTTTTACTGTACTTAGAAAAATACATTCTGTAAGAATCTTCACTCGTGCCATTATATGACTTATTAGATAGAATAATAACAAGTTTCAGAATCCATAGCAAGAGTTATTCCTGTATCCAGATACCCCTACTAAAAACGTCTCCCTCACCCACTAGTCTTCTCCCAAGCTGATTAATTTTATTTAATACCTTCAGCTCCTGTTCATCACTACTCCATGACAAATAATTAGTGTCCAGCCTTCAGAATAACTGTTCCTTTGTTAGAAATTTGCAATATCCCCTGTCATGACCTGTGAAGCTCTGGACAGGGTATTGATCTAACCATGCTTAGTGCAAACAGTGGGTCCAGAGTCCTGAAGGGGTCCAAAGTTAAACTTTGGGGAAACTCCTCATTCTATCCCAAGTGCAGGACTCTTGATGGACACAGTATATGTGTGTATTATGGAATGCTTTCCTACCAGCCATTGCCACAGAACAGGCAGCACCTCAGGAGCTTTGGAAGGTGCCAGGATTTTTGCTAGAGGAAGGCAGGTTCCTGTGCATCCATGCAGCCTTGCTAACCAGCAAAACTGATAGATACATGAAGAAATTTGTCTCAGCATCTGTCCAAAAAGGGATAACTGAATGTGTGTTCAGAAATGTTGCTCCATCCTCTTGCTAGAGGTGAGTTAGCTCTGTATTGCCTCTCACTGTTGGCTGCAGCTACAGGGCCCAGTGCAGTCCTGAATTTGTTACTGAATTTGTTACTTGTGCAAGATCACTTACTTGGACTGAAAATCTTCTCAAAACACCATGTTCATTGTGCAAATTGTGTTGTTCTGTCCAACCAGCCAGGAAATAAGCTGGACAACAGTCCAAGCGGGCACCATGACTCTGTTTTTGGGCGATAGCTTCTACATTTCGAAAGTAGTTGGTTAATCATTATTCCCTTTCTTTCTGTATGCAAGTCTTTTTCAAGACTGAGATATCAAGGCTCAGATGCTCAGAGGCCCTGGCATCAGTAAGATCTGCACTTCTGGGGCTCAAGCCACAGACTCTTTACAACAGACTAATCAAAATGAAAAACTGAAATCTGTAGGATGTGAGAATCAGATCTCTCTATGGAAAAAGAGAAGGCCTCTAACACTGACTCCTCCACTCCATTGGCCAGAAAGCCTACTCTGGATAGGGAAATGGAGACATTGCTGAGTTCTTTTAATAGAAGTGAGAGCATCAAAAGGCTTTTTTTATTTTTTTTGAAGATTATCAAGTGCTTAGCGGAAAAGCAGACAGTCAGCAACATCAAAACCTGATACGATTCTCCCGAAAGGCACTCTGATGTGCTGGAAATGCCACATCTCCACTCCTGGGACACAGTGTCATTATCTGGGGAAAACAGAGTGGTTTCCTAACTATTGACTTCCCAAAGGTCCAGGTCAATGTGGCCTGATGGTTTTCAGTGATAGGCTCCCAGTAGTCTTTAAAAACTGACAAATTATGGAGTTGTTTGTTGCGGCTTGTGAGCCAGGAAGGTGTGGGACATCAGCTGCCGTGGAAGGAAGGTGGTGTTACAGGGAGTGGAAATAGACTGTCCTTTGCTTGCAGGACTTCTCTGCTGAGCTATGACAGCTATGGCAAAACCATTTACTGCCATCAAGAGGCAGCTATGAGAGAAGAATATGAAATATGCTGTTTCTCATCCAGGAAACATCCAGTGCTTCCCAATGACCAATTTATTATTTTCACCCTGTCCAGCACTATGGAAGGGTGCATCAGGGATCTGCCTTTCTCTGCTCTGAATAACTTAAGTCAGGCTGCAACTTGTGAAATAAATGAGCTGACCAGAATTTACAGCTCTAGGTGGAGTTTCTTCTTTCTGTTGGGTTTGTGAGTCATGACAATAAGAACATGATGCAAAATGTACATGCTCATTTCTTTATCATTTTTCATTTTCATGCTCTTTTATGACTCAGATCAGCTCTAGCATGGTCCAGCTCTCTTAGGCAAGAGTTTCTACAATGATTAGGTATCATCTTTAAAAATTAGAGCAACAGACAGATCATGTGAGCCATGCTCTTTCATTTTTTACTCTGATCTTCACATAGTAAGTCCCGCATGACTTTCAGAGAGGCCTGTCTTGTTTAATGTGGACTTTGTTGGGCTGTAATTTATTTTACTTAATTATTTATGGCTACATTATGTATATTAGCTGCACTTGTCTAAATAACAAGGGTTGCAATGGAAGACTGCCTGCTCAGCTGATTAATTCCTGTTACTTTCAGCATTTCTTAAGGTGATTTTGTGATGAGTTTAGATTGCTGTTTATTGTTCCTGGGCTTGTGTCTAACAAGAACACTGAGACAACCCAGAGTTAGAATAGGCACCAGCAGAACTTAAATGGACACATAAGATTGGATCTGTTTTTCACTTAAAGATTATTTCAGAAGGATAGGAAAATGTTTGAGAACTGAATGAATAAAAGATCACTCCAAGCTAATTCTTTTTTAGTTGAGTGCATTTAAATCAAGATCTCATTTTATTTCTTACAGTTTTGAGACTTTTTCTTTTTTTATATATTCTATATTTCATTCATGAAAATATGAGAGTGTACCACGTAATAAATGGAAACTTACCCAGAAAAAAAGAAATAGATTGAAAGATTAGTTTCTGGTCTGACACATTCTTTTGTCTGCTTTTTACTGCTTGCTAACAGCTTGCAGCCACGGCAGGCAGCTAGTAGACCAAGTGCAGATTAACTATTTTAATATTTATTGATAGGAAAATACCCTAAGCACACTTTTAATATGGGTTCCTTGGACATAAGGGCATCAATGGCTCTATAAAATGTAAATAGATTCTTAATTACCTCAAGTGCCCCTTCTGCCCAAGTGGCTCTTTCACGTGAAATACATCTCACTGGCAATGAGCACAAATATTGCTAATGGACTGTCAAGGGCGTATTGTGTAATCAGTTTTTTCTTGGGTGCCACACTGGCAATGTGTAGGGTTTGCTGCTTCTTCAGTTCAGGGAAGTTGGTTTTTTCCCACAGTAGGGAAGCTCTTCCTAAATGAAGCCCACCACAGTCTGACTCTGATTGTCTCTATATTTCCTACAATGTGCTTTGAGCTCTCAATAGGGAAGAGACAAAGAGTAAGTCAATAAGAGGAGACAAAGAGTAAGTATAAAAGTACAATGTGTTATAGCTTTTGGGTTTGTTTTTCTCCAAAGGGAAAAAAATATTTCCAAATATTTCCAAAGGAAATATTTCCCCAGAAATTCCTTTCCTTTTCCTGCTCCCCATTTCTGTCTCAGGAACAAGCTCCACTCCTGCTTTCAGCCTGTCTTAGAAGTCTCATCTCACACTTCTCCATGGCCAGAGTCTATTCATTCAGTTCTCACACTTCAAGGTGTATACTACATCTTGAAAATTTCTAGTAGGAGAACTCAAATTTTGAGGGAGGAAATTGCTGGATTTGGCCTATGATGGGCATATAACCATGAAAGGGGATGTAAGGAGTGAGAAATGGGATTTCCAAATTTTTTTCAAAATACTGGGGGTCAGCTTATAGGCTGTAGAGTGAGAGATGCATAATTTAATGGGCAGAGAAAAGGACCATCGTTCCTGTTTTGAGAATTATAGAAGGAGAGAAATTGGTAAAAAAAATTGTCTGCTCCACACATTGACTTAGAAACCATGTGCTAACATTTGAAAGTTGTGTGTGGCTTTCTTGAAAACCTGTGTGGGGGCAGATGATAAAATGCTCTGAAACCTGCTGCTTCTTGAGAGACAGATTCTGTCTCAGCTCTGCTGCATTACTGCCTGCAAAAATAAGCCATATGATTCTAAGTCTCGTTACCTGAAAAGAAAGAATGGATAATTGTGGGCTTGGAAGGGGAAAGATGCATCTGACTGAACAGTAATGTCTCTGGGACAGCCTCCAGCTGGGGAATCAAGGGCAAGCACAGTTAATGTATTTAAGGTGCAGCTTCAGTTCTTTGAGAGGGATTGTATGATGACTACAATGCAGTTCACTCACCTAGAAAGGTCTTTGTAGCATTCTGTTTATTTGTAAAGCAGGCATACTGTCACTACCAGTAGCTGTGGGAAGATGCAGTCATTAGCTGTGAAACGTGCAACTGGTGCATCCACAAGTAGGATGGAAAAGTCGATGGGTAAGTGAAAACTGCGTGCTTCTGCCAAGGGTTGGAGAGGAGCTGAAAATGTGAAGGTGTCTGGGCCTCATTCACTGCTTGTGACACACCTTAATGTCCTCTGTGCACTACGTGCTTTATCAGAAGGATGCAGTTTTTAATAAAACAGTGCCTGTTTCTCCATTTTCATTCCTTGCTCAAAAATCAAACAGCTGTGTGGAAAGTGGGCAAAGAGGGATAAATTAATATATCAGAGTGATTTAGTCAAGACTTTCTAAGCAAATCTGTTGCTTTCTGTCATCCTCAAGAAGTGGATTATCATGGGAGAAATAACTTTATTTTATCATAGTCTTACAATGACCCTTTTGATAGTGAGGATTATGCCACCCTGTATATTATGTTAGCCTAGGCAGTGACCTTGGGCTCCCTTGTTGTGGTTGCTTTTGTCTGTGGCAGAGGTGCTGTGGTTTGTAGCTAGGCAGATCTTCTCCTGGGGTTTCTTGGTTGTGACCAGGTCACGCTGCTGCAGCCATGGCACTGTATGTCCATAGATGACTGTCAGCATAGAAAAAAATTGAAAGCAAATTTAAAATATGCAAGGAAGGAAAAACTGAGGCAGAAAAGCAATCAATCTAGAGAACTTGCTGAGTTCCTTTGGAGGAGGCTGCATCCAGTGGTAAACATTAAGTATTTCAGAGAGGAAGTAGATTTACTCCTTTTTTCCTGTGTTATAATCAGATATGTATCTCATTTAATCTTCACTCTTCTTCCCCTCTCTGCAGATATATAAACTTGGTAGTAGGAAGTTCATCATGCTTCACAAAATTAGCACATCTGTAATTTATATGCCTTTTAACTTCTAGTTACATTTCATAATAGAAGAGTTGAGGTTCCCAGCAAATCATTTATGGTACCAGAAAGCTGTGGGAGAAGATTGCTTACTTCCTAATTCAGTGTGACCCAAAGAAGTGAGAGAAATAACTCAGGGCTAAGTTGTTTCCTCTGGAGTGTTTTATACTGGAGTGGCCCACAGCAATAAGTGCTTAAGTGGCATAAGGGAATAGAGGAAGAGTATATAACCAGAGATGATATCTTTTCTAATAGCATTTTTAAGAATTAAAGAATATGACTTAGAAAATAGGATAACTGAAGCACAATGAGCTAGAAAAGGAGCTTTTTCATTAGGGGACAGACTAATGAAAGACTAAAGTTCTCAGTAATGGGTTTTACTTGAGAATTACTCTTTTTCTTAAACCAGCCTCTTCCATGCTTCTCATAAACTCAGAAACAGTCCCTTTGAAATGTTTGACATGGATACATAGTACTGTGAGTTTTGGGGTTTTTTGAATACGATGGTATAGTATGTAATGAACATCTAGCAAAATAAGTAATTATCTCCCCTTGGATTATGAATCTTGAGAAAGCATAAAGCAGTTCTTCAAGGCTCTGTGTATCTGGTGGTATCATGTAAAATACCTGGAGGAACATTTGTGTTGTTACACAAATTCATTTTCCTAAACATAGAGAAATTTCTATAACAATTTTGGAAATGTGCATTAACACGTAGAATCATTGTTGTAGGAACACTTGATCTGTTGATTTTGCTTCCATGGTGGACTCTTTACAGTCTGTATCATTTCCACTCCACTTCACTGATGGTGGAAAAGCTTTTTTCATGGTTTATTTAGCAGAAAGTCATTTTGATTAGCAAGATGAGTAATACTTTACAGCTGTTTGCAATTACTGCATCTGTTCTATCAGTGGATTCAAATATTGGAGGCTATATTGACAGAAATGTGAAATGCAATAGAAATGGGTACAAGAGGGGACACACGGACACACATGCACACTTCATGGGTCTAGTCATGTAAAGAGAAATCAAACAGCATGTTAGTCTCAAATCTGTGCCACAAACTCAGAGATGGATTTAGTACATCTGAAAAGCAGAATTTCTTGTTTGCAGGTGTAGAGGTTTAGTAGAGGTTTTATCTCAGAAAGGTTGGTGTAAAAGCTATGCACTAATTCTGCTCTGCTAAAATACAGAAAAGGTTTTGCCCTTCTCTCCAAAAGACATCAAGGCTGGAGCCCACACAGATGGAAAAGCAAAACAAAGTCTCTGAGAACATCTGGAGACGATGGACAGTCTATTAATGCAAAACTGCATGCAATTCTTAAAATAAGGGAAAAGGTTTTTAATACTCCTGATTTTCCTCTTCCAAATACATGTCTCTCTTCTGTGTCCTATCTTCTAAGGAAGAGTTTGATTTATTTCAAAACAACTGGTAAATTCTTGTCTTATACTTTCCCAAGTAAATCACTTTGTCATTCCATATTCCACATTGGTGGGAGTTCCTCACACAAAAGAAGCAAGGAGGTATTATGTAAGATAGGTGAAATAAAACCCCTGTCAATATCTACCACAGTGGGATGTGTCCTTCATTTACTTGAAAAGGGGAAAATTTTTATGTCTAGGCCGTGCTATGTTTGCAAATAAGCTCCGAAATTATTACAGAAGAAAATTAACGGCAGACTGGTACTCCCACCTCACCGCTTTCTCACGGGCAACATAACTTTTCTTTCCTGACTTAAATGTTTGTGTTTCTTTACATTCCACAGGTCACTTTTTAAAAGGTTACACTTAGGTCCAAGAAGCAAACTTCTTGGTTTTACTTGGGTCTTTGTAAGCAAACTTCCAGAGAGTAGTAGGGTCGCACCCAGAGGGTCATGGTGAACAGCTCAGAGTCCTGATGGACATCAGTGACAAGTGGTGTCCCTCAGGAGTCAGTGCTGACACCAGTGTTATTTAATATCTTCACTAACAACACAGACAGTGGGATGGAGTGTACCTTCCAGGAATTCATACATGACACCAAGCTGAGTGGAGCTGATGACACACCTGAAGGACAGGATGACATCCAGAAGGACCTGGACAAGCTTGAGAGATGGGCCCATGGGAATCTCATGAGGTTTAACAAGAGCAAGTGTGAGGTGCTGCACCTGCCCCTGGTGACAGCACAGAGTAGGGGATGGACAGAGAGGGCAGCCCTGCTGAGAAGGACTCGAGGATGCTGGTGGATGACAGGCTGGACACGACCCAGCAGTGTGCACTGGTAGCCCAGAAACCACCCGTGTCCTGGGCTGCATCCAGAGCTCCATGGGCAGCAAGTGAGGGGGGATTCCGCCCCTCTGCTCTGGTGAGACCCTCCTGGAGCATCACATGCAGCTCTGGGGTCCCCAGCACAGGGGGGACATCAGCCTGTTAGAATGAGTCCAGACAAGGCCACCAAGATGGTCAGAGGGCCAGAGCACATCTCCTATAAGGAAAGGCTGAGAGAATTGAGATTGTTCAGCCTGGAGAAGAGGTGGTTTGGGGGTGACCAATTCCAGCCTTCCAGTACATGAAGGAGGCCTACAGGAAAGGTGGAGGGGCTTGTACAAGAGCTTGTAGTGACAGGACCAGGAGGAATGGTTTTAAACTAAAAGAGAGTAGGTTTAGATTAGATACTTGGAAGAGTCACTTGTGATTTCTGGAACACTGTCTCTGCCTGACCAGATTTGTTGGCTCCTACTTTAAGCAAAAATGAGGCATTGCTAGGTATTCTGAACTGGAGGGTTTTTATTGAGATATATAAGAGCCATGAGACACAAAAGAGAATTAAGAATATGAAGTTTTCCACTGGTGGTCAGTGGAGACTTGGCCTTGGGTATGCTGAGGTGCTTTTGTCCTGAGAGACATTGGTCATGTGCAGCTCCCTCTCAGGTCAGCTGCCATCCCAAACTGTCTTCCTCTTTCTCCAGATTGCCAGCACACTCTCTCTCACCAAATACTGTTTCAATGTATAAATGATGAATTTTTTTCCTTTAGAGACCCTGGGAAAAGAAAAGGTGGTTAAGAAAGTTTTGATTCCCCTCTAAAATTGTGCTGGGATGACTTTTCTATGTTATTAAGCACATATACCATCTCCATCCTTGGATATGGTAATACTATTTTTGTCTTTAGGTGTCTTAGTGTTGCCTTTAGGAAGATTGATGTTGTTTACAGTGCTTTCTATGGGTTTGCATTGTATCAAAGTCTTGACATTCATCAGTAAAATTTTTGTGATTTATTAGCTTGTCCATTTCTTTAGGTTAGACAGAAGTGAAACAGGCAGGTTTTGATGTTCCTGTATATATAAGACATTTTAATGTTGCCTTTCTTTCCCTGTTACAGACTACCAAAGTAAGTACACTCTTACAGCAAGTATTAACACCAATCTGTGTAAGTGATCTTACTGAAATTTGCTCTTTCTCATTTATGGGCAGAACTGTCTTTCTAGAAAATTCTTCCCACATCTGAAGCAACAGCTACAGCTGATAGAGGAACAAACCTGCATTGCTTACAAAGAGGAAAATGCAGTGATTGGTTACTGTAGTTCTCCTAAATACTTTGTGAAATTATTAATGTGTCAGGACTTTTTGTCAGTGTCTCATTGCATATTGACAAATGATGAAGGAAACTTGTTCTCATCACAGAATGAAGCTCAAAGCAGCCTGAAGGGATAAACTAAACTGCCTTACTGACACCAATCAGGATGAACTCTGCTTACTGTGTTCCAGCCTTTATTATGTAGCTGTAATTGATTATTTTGAAAGCCACATAAATGAGAGTAGAAAAAAAAATTTGATGGTTCACATTTATCAAATGAAATAGAATTAATGTCTGGAGAAGCAGGCTTACTAATTAACAGAACTTAAAGGACTAAAAACATACTGCAATGTGGCAAACAATTTTGAAACTCTGTCTGAAAATAAAAATGTCTTGCAGAGCAAGAGATCCCCATAGCTGCAAAATTTAGATTCAGGTGCATTTACAGTCACAAACTGCAGCACCTATGATGCACTGTTAAAGAGTCTTTTCCAGCTCTGCTTGATGGGCATGTTGATGCAAGTTTGACAAACAAAACATAATCCATTTTGCCAATGATGGTACACTTGCTTGGAATAACTGATAATCTGGCAAAAGAGAGTTAAAGTATTGCTGCACAGTATTTCATTTGGCTAAAAACAAAAGCTGTTTATAAACTCTGGGAACCATGTTTGATGTACAATGAAAAAGCACTGTTTTAATGCATTTTACAGAAACTATAAAAAATGGGGTTTTTTACTCATTCCGTACTATTTTCTGTTCTCCACAAAAAAAAATTCCAGGGAAAATGACCAGATAATTCATTTGTCATCACTGATAGGTTCACACACAGGATGTGGGACAGGTGGTGAGAAAGAACTGCACACAGCTGAGAGGGCCATAACCAAGATGACCAGAAAACTCCCATGGAGGCAAGTCTATGAACATATAGATAGAATCCAGGGAAATACTTTTTCTTTCATGCCCCCAAATGTGTTTTTTACATCTACTCCTTATTTCTTGCTGATTTGTGACAGCAAGCGGATCCAGCTGCCCTTCACGCCTTATCTCATGTCATGTCACAGATCTTCCTGCTGAGGAGCAAACCTCTTGTTGGAGCTCCATCCAGCACATTTTCCTGTGCAGCCTCCATCCAGAATTTTAGCTGCCATTGCACTGCCATGGTCAAACATGGAGGCCAGAGATGGTCCATAGCAGGGCTCAGAGAGGAGATGGGATGTTAAACCTCTGAGCTCAGCCCTTAGGGTTCAGCAGGGATGCCAGGGTTGTCCCACCAGAGTGGAGCATATCAGAAGGTCTCCTTGCAACATGTATGGCCTGCTGAGCTTGGAGGAGTTCCACATTTTGCTCATACCAAAACACCAAGGTGTGTCCCCAGTACAGTTTCTACTGATAACTATCACTGCTGCAAATACTCAGCAAACTGCCTCTGTGCTTTTGGCTGCCCCAACAACTTCAGCTGCTTGGCCCAGTTGTGGAGAACAAGAGGGAGTGATCTCTGTGTTTCCAGACTATTGGCAGGGGGGAGATTTGTAAAAGTGCATTGGCCTTCAGCAGCAGCCAAAAGGAGATGGGGACTGCCCAGGTGGCAGAGCAAAGGTGCAGCACAGAGCCTTGCTCTCAAGCACAGTGGAGAATTCCTCAGTGCCATATTACTGAGTGAGCATAAATAGATTTAGGAAAGTCATCATGCAAGGGGACCAAAGCTGCACTCAACACACCTCCTTTCCAAATTCAGCATTGCAGCTGGAGGCTGAGGCTGTGTTAGCAGGTGGGCAGGAAGGGTCTCACACTTGCCCTGTCTAGGTGCAGGCATAGGGTGGGAACAGACCTTGTGCAAGACAAAATTTCCCCACTCTGGATTAAGAGGTAACATCTTATGTTTCATCTAGATTTTCTCCCACTGCTTTCTGCTCTGATTTTTATTTTCTTTCCTGCTGCTTGTGTAGATCTGGATGTCTGTGAAATAATATTCCAGCCAGTTTGGGGAGCTGTAAATGTTAGCTAATTAGTTCATAGGTTGTTCTCCAAGAATAACAAAGTTTTATCAGTGTCAGGCAATGTGACTTTTATCATTTTGGGGATAGGGAATTCATATCTATCTGCTCTGCTAGACATTTTCTGTGCCATATTCAAAAGCTATAAAGTACAAATTTTCACTAGAATCATGACACTAGATTCTGATTAAAATGGAAACGCATCAGGAATCACCAGATTTTGTTGCATAAATATTAAATAGGATTTTCTTAAAAATAACCAAACCAGTCACATCTTAAGTGCTTAAAATGGGACATGTGATTTCCAAGTGCTGAGTGTTGATTAAAAAAAGAAAGGGGAAAGCATTTTTACACTGAGAAGTGGATTGTGTGCCCTCTCCAACATTAATTTTCAATTTTAAATGCAAGACAGATTAATATTTATTTATGAGTGGGGTCTGTCTGTATTATGCAAGTTCTTTGTGCAGTTTAGAGATAATTATTGTAGCTCAATATTTTCCATTCTGTCACACCTGCATTCTTTACATTTCTTGGTTTGTTTTTTCCTTACCAGTACATAAGTGAACACTTCTGAGCTGCACACCACAGGTGACATACAATTTCAAAAAGGGCAGAGACAGATGGAAAAAGTGGAGTTCAACCTTTAAAAATGAGAATGTTTGTCCATTTAATAATAATAATCAAAAAGACACCAACTAAAAAATATTTTCAGAAAATTGAAGTCCCAACAATAGCTTGCAGGACCTATGGGGCAGTGAAGAACTATCCTATGACCAGCAATAAAAAATTGGCCTGAGAATCAAGCTGCCACTTGATAGCTGCATACAGACAAAGGGCAAGTGCAAGACTTAGGTTTCTTTGACCTGCTTCTTTACAATTAAATAAATCATTGTTTAATGGTAAAAAAAACTATGAACTCAAGAAAAACAAAGAACAAGGTAAAAAGGAACAAAGATAGAAAAAGAAAGGCTAAGGAAACGAGGGAAGCTCATTTGTTGTCACTAGGAAGATGTATGGGGAAATAAAGACATCTCTGCTGTCCCACTTACCGGTCTGCATTTCTCCTCTCTTTGCACAGCAAATACACCTGAAGAATGGTTCCCTAACTTTGATTTCTATTCCCTTCTCGTTCTTGGGATGGCCCTGGATGAGGCTATATACCTGTTACCAGCAATTAAAATATCACTGCCTTGAACTGAACTTGTTAGCTCAGAACATGAGATAGAATTGTGAGTGGAAGAAATGAGTCCTTTTTGATTCTCCTGGTCTCTTCACTGTTGGCCCTTGTTGTCTTTCTGTTCCCAGTGGCATGAAAGACTCCCAGCCTCAATGATCTCACTGACAGACCAGTGGTTTTCCCACTGCTGGGGAGTTTTTCAAACTGTGGCCCTCCAGACATAGTGATACTTCAAGAAGTTGCAAAATGCTCACTCTCATCAAGCTCTAGAGGCAGAATCAACCCTGGAGGCCCAGTGATTTCTGGAGCTTTATTGTGTCATGTGAATGGGAGTGGGTTTGCTGGCCAGCAGCTTCTGCTGTCGTTTCTAGGGAGAGCTCTGAAGGCATCAGAGCTTGGGTAAGAATCAGCATGGCCTGGGCCTTAAGGCCAAACCTACAGCAAACTGCTGTAAATTTCCCCCCAGAAAATGGGGCAGCTCTGGTTTCCCACTGGAGCAGAGCCTTTGCACGAGCCCCTACTCCAGTCCTGCCAGGGTGTCTGAGGGAACACACTGACTGATGGGTGTGTAATTAGAGACTCTGTGCACACTGCTAGAAGGTTTTGTCTTGTGTCCGGTTCTACTACTTTGGACTTCCCACAAACACATTTTGTAAGAAGATGGTAGAAAAGACCTGTCCAGAACTATTTATTGTCACCAAACCAAAGGTGAGAATGTATTTTCCTGTCCCTTACCACTTCCCATCTCTCACTAGATTTTTCCATTACAGTCTTCCAGTAGATCTCTGTCCTCTCACCATGGCCTTTTCAGCAGGATCCCTTACAGTCTATCACCCACAAAGTGCCCTTCCTTCCATAAGTCTCAGCTTGGTCTTTTCCTTTGCTACAATTCATCTGAGCTCTATTAATGCAAAATTAAAAAATATATAAATTGCATTACGTAGGAAGGCCTGTAAATTTTATTAAAACAACACAAAGTTGGAAAAAAGATGGAAATAAAGGAAAAGAATTTAAATGAGTTGCTTAAAAGGTTTGTGAAAGTGTGAAAAGATTTACTTTGGTTGTCCAATATTTGTCATTCATTTAATCAATTAATTTACTTCTCACAGCCAAAACACTGCCATTAAAAAGGCTTACTCAGATGCTTTACCCTGTTCATATTGATTCATTTTCAGTGAAAATATCAATATCTTTGTATAGATCTAGACCTTAAAGTTACTTAATTATTGATTGAGAAACAGTTGCTCAGACTGAGGAGGCAGATTTCTGCTGTGTTCAATGATAATAAGAAACCAAGTTTTGCACGAACAGACATTGTGTAGAACCATCCTTGTTCACTGTATTACTTGTCAGAGGGGAGAAGAAGTCCACCAAAATGACTTTTCTGTGACCTAGTGCGGTCAACAATTCCCATTTCATTCATCAACTATTGAAAACTAAATTAGAGAACTGTGTACGTTTTTCAGTAATTGTTTCTTACTGTCACTCTGAAGACAGAATGAACTTTCCTGGTGAAAACTGCAATTGTAAATAAAACATTCAAATCATGCTGCTTTTCTGGCAGTTTCTGAGTACAGATTTGAAGCATGAGGACAGTAGTATGTTGAGATATAATTCATTTAAGCATTTAGGTGCTTATATTTAGCATATAAGCATAAGTTTTGCCTGTGTGGCCACCTTAAGGTGGCCTGTGATTTCTGCTGAAACAACTGGTAATAAATCAGAAATTGGAATTTCATGGCAGATTTATAGGTAATTTATTGGCTTGTAGGAAAAATTAGTAATTTGAAATTATGCAGAGAAGGAAGAAAGGGGACGAAAATGGTTTCTGTTGCCCATGATTGTAACTGAGGAGCACAAAGCTGGACCCTAAGATTTCCTTGGGGTAAGGGGAGGGGTTTAATTCCTGCTGTGAATGAAAATGAGGTTGTTCTGTAGATATTCTGAGCAAAGACATAACAGAATAACGAGATATAACCTAAGTCACCCAGTTCTCTGTAGGACACTTTCTAAATCTTAGACTATTGTGGTTCACAGCCATGGGCTAAATGATGAGTTGCAGGCACTGTGTGTGACAGCCAAAGCTGGCTCAAAGCGCCTCAGCAAGGCTGGGAAACTTGATGTTGTCACCCCAAGAATGAGGGTGTGGGACAAGGTGGAAGCCCAGCCCTGCATCCCACAGAAGGTGGTGGAGGGCAGAGAGCAGAGCTGGCTTCTGCCCCCCAGGAGTATCTCCAGCCCAATAGAGTGGAGTTGTTTCTGTGGCAGCAGCAGCAGCACAGTCCTGTATATCCAAAGACCTCCTGTAGGGTAATCCAGGTACTGGCAAGGATCAGTTTCAATGACCGTGGGTTTGCAAGCATGGTGCCACAGGTGGTTGCCATTTCTGTCCATGCCAGGACGTGACCATGTGGCCAAAGCCTTGGAAATACAGAGACAATCATTCCACATCAACCATGCCTTAACCCTGACCTGGGCCAAGAGCTGAGCTTTCAAAGGAGCTAAGAGATCATAGCATGAACAATACAGAATAGTCTGCCCATTGTGATTGGAGTGGAAAATAATCTTTAATTCACAGGTATTAAACCATAGCATGACTTGGGTTGGAATGGACTTTAAAGATCAACTAGTTCCAAACCCCCTGCCCCACTAGATCAGGTTACCCAGGACCCCATCGGTTTTCAGTTGTGGAATGATTTCAATGTCATAAAAACCCAGTTATGGTTTTGTTTAATTTTTAATTTATTTTTTTTAAGCAGTGTATGAAAGACCACAGTAGATTGACTCAAAATGCACAGACATGCTTATTGGTAATAATGCCACACTTGCAGAATGCTGTATCTGACATAAGCCAGACTTTACTGTCTGTCTGTGAAAGTATTGTACTCAGCGGTTCTTGAGGTCAGATGGACCAGTTTGAAAATGCTGGAAGCTCTGCAAGACTTCACTGCATCCAGTAGGAGCAGCAATGGAACATTGGTCTGGAAGAATTCAGGGAGCTGAACCAGTGATCCGTTCTACTGATGCTGACAAAGCCAAGGTCAGTATATCTGTCCTGACCCCATGAGCCACTGGAAAACCCAGTCACTGGTATAAAGGCTATATCAGCCTCATATGTTTTAGGTCCTCAATTCTGCAGAAAATAAACTGGGTAATAAATGGTAGGCCCTTGATCTCACATGTAAACAAAAGCAGTGTGCAGCTGAGTCAAATGAAGTTGTGAGCTGAGGACATTTCCAGTAGGAAAAAACACTGCCATTAGCATGGCTTTTCCCTAGATGTTCTGCAGTTTTAGAGGTTTGGCAATATTGCATTCAGAGGCATGACAACATTGATTTAGGTAAGAAAAATGTAGTTTAATAACATTTCAAATAATTTGTTTGCCCTGCAGCATATATAAGTACTACAGAAAATAGCATATCAAAAATAGAAAAATATGAGACTAGATTTATTCTGCTTTTGCATATTCTACAACTCTTTATGAAAAACAGAACATTTAAAATGGAAAATTGCAAAGTTCTGAGGCATCAGATCCACACAACCTGATCTTGCATGAAATTATGCTGTTGTTCAAGCATTAGGACGCTCAAAGAAAAAAAAATCCCACTATGATAAAGGTAGCTGTTTAAAACTGGCATGTGATCAGTCAGGCCAGGTTACACTATACTGAAAATCAGCCAAGAAGATGGTAGATCATCTCTTTTCACAGGTAAGGAATCTTAATTGTAAAACATAAAGTATTGCTTAAGGCATACTTAAGGCAGGATAGATAGATAGATAGATAGATAGATAGATAGATAGATAGATAGATAGATAGATAGATCAGCCTATTTACAGCATCATAGCAAATCCTCCATCTCAAATGCCAGAATGAGAAACGGAGATTAAATTTGTGTTTTAATTTGTTTTGGGCTTGTAATGTCAATTTTCTATTGATTTTAATTACATGACATTGAATTGTGTGCTGCAAATCGCTGGCTCGGGCTGCGTGAAGGGCGCAAAGCATTCTTTTAGGAGGATCTACCAGGACTATTCTCCAGACCCACTTTTGCCTGCCCATGCCTCTTTTCCCTTTGTCTTTTTTCATACACTGTGTGATGTGGTACTCTGGTCACCCTTTGTTGCAAAAACATTACAAATGTAACCTGTACGTTGGCATTACATGGGTTTGAGGCAAATGGAAATATCATTGACAGGGCACACATAGGAGTTTCTTTTTAATCATGCCAGGGAATGACACTCATTTTAATGAAGAACGTGCACTTTATTTTACCCTATACCATGCATCAATGAGGAGGCCTCCATAGCACGTCAAGCACAGGAAGTAACTGGGTTTAGAGCAGTGTGTGGAACCTGCCTCAGCAAAATTTTCTTAGTCTTGATGACTTCTTCTTGCTATTGCTGGTATCTCTGGAGAGTATGTAATTTCTTATTTTTGCATGCAAAGATGAGAAAAAGTGATTGGAGACTTTAAAAGAAGGGACTAAGTGTTAATGCCTGTATTCAATGAATCCTCAGTTATTCAGAGCTGGGAGGTAGATCCAAAAGCACAAAGACTACTTCCTGCATGGGCCCATTTTTCCATAATATTCTAGGAGAAGCAGGCCAGAGATTAATGTAAAGTTTAAACTGACTCACATTTTTCAGCACTGGCCAACTTGGGAGAGATGGTCTGTTTCTGAAAGGAAATTATTTTCTTCATCATTAGTTGAAAAATAACTGCAGTGTCTCCTTCTTGTGTAACAACCATGCACTCTGGTGACTCCCTGGGTTACCTGAAAAATCATTTGTTAAGGAAAATCTATGCAGAGAACAATCAGCTCAATTTACTTATTCTTACTTGGTCTCTATTTTGAAAAGTCACAGAAGTTACTAAATTCCCATATGGTTCTTCTTCCACTGGAAGTATGTTGGTGATCCTGTCTTTGTTGGCTCTGCTTAACAGATGAAGCAGCAGTGTCCATACCCAGACACTCTTTCAGCAGCGACCCAGAAGTGAGAAAGCACTGCACAAACCATTACATTCTCCTAAAATCCTTCAGCAAGCTGAATATTTTTTAAAAATCACTGGTGTCTAAACAGAGATTTCACATAAAATGAAATGGCTGTGTTCCATGTACCTGGAAGGCAGTGCCTGCTTGGAAGCAGGATATTCTGAGGACCTGATTTACAGATAACCTAGGTATTGAAAACGTGAGTCTATTGAGCATCTAACTTTTATGTCACTCCAAATTCTTATTTGTGTCTACATGTACCTTACTTTGCACCTGGTAGCATTCTAAGGCTGTGTATAAATTTTGAGCAAAGTAATGCATCTGTACATAAGCCTTTAACATGTTTACTGTTCATTGCTATGATGAACATGTTTCAGCTAACGTGATGGGTTCTTGCCTCAGATATCCTTGATGTTGTTTTGTATGTGTTAAAGCTCACTGTTAAATCTTGAAAGCCAAAAAAACTGAACTGAGTGAAACTGCAGAGCTCTCTGGCTTCAGGAGAGAGAGCCTGATTTACACCAGCTGAGAATCTGATTGTCGCTTTTGAGCTATCGTAATTGCTTAAGTGAAACAGACAAAGTAATTGGTGCAAACTAATACAACTGATGGAAAAAGATTCAGTGTTTGTCAATACCAACTATGCTATGGAGAACCTGATCAATGAATTAGTCTATCAATTAATTAGCCTAGGCAGAAAATGACTCCCTGTACTGTTAGTCCATGAAAAGATCAATAAAGTCAAATGTCTAGTTTAGTGTTTCTCACGTAATGATTATATTATGAGAAGAAGAACAAAAACAGTATTTATATACTGTTTCAATTACAGTTTTCAAGTGTTCAATTAACAAAAATATACCCAGTTAGTCCTGTTAGAAAGATTAAAAGCACAGATTTCAGGATTTTAATGCTGTAAAGTTGTTTGTCCCCCTGTCTGTTTATGCTGCATCTTCAAGGGACTGATATAAATAAATGATTGAGTGGTATATTAATGTGTGCCGAGCAACCATTTTGTCAGTTCTATGTGGGAAATTGTGGCAAGAAAGTCTGGCTTTTAGGGCAAATCCTTCATTTTGGCAGGGGCTAGACTGAGCCACCTCCCTGGGATGACTTTGGCAGTTCACAGCTGTTGTTGTGTCATCATCAGAAACACACTGGGCAGAAAACTGAGAACTCAACCTTTTTCTGTTTTAATTGGCTGCAGTCCTATTATGTCTGCTAAGTGTGGCCTGGTCACTCACACTTTGAATTTTGCATATTTATAATTGACTTTACAGCAAAAATAGGCAAATACATCTTCTGTTACAATCTGGTAAAGTTCCTAATTATGAAGCCTTTAAAGTCTGGCTGTTTGCCCTGTAGTAGGAAAGAGAAGCAGCCATTCTTGCTATCATTCACACACATTTGGTGGCTATGAATTTAAAAGTATGTTTTGCACTACAGGAAAGAAAAAAAAAAAAAAAAGGGTTTAATATATCTTTGTATAAAATGCAAGAAGGGATAATCATGTGGAAACTGAAGTAACTCATTATTTGTCAGGCTTGGATGAAAGCAGATTTTGTGAAGGGGGACAAAAAAAGTCCAGATTACCTGAAAGTAAGATTTTACTGAAAGGAAAAATATGTTGTAGTAATCCTGTGATAATCTGCTGTGATGAATAATAAACATGCAGCAAATATTAAAATAAGGCTATCTACAGTCAGTGAATAATTACTGCTTTGAGATGATTTAGGCTTTGGTGAACATGTAGATTACTTTTAATGTTGGAAATAACCTTTTACCTATTTTGGTCTGTTTCCAGTCTACAACGTTATCTTTAAAAGCTTAGTCTTTTGCAGAACAATGATGTGTTACTTCATGTTTCATATTCCAGTATCAATTTTTCTATTAAAAATAGATTCAATTTTAAGTAACTAGTGATGATATGTTCAATATGAGTTAGCTGGATGAAAAATTAATGTTGGCAGTACTCCTGTTTTGCAGGGATTAGTTGAACTAGCCAGAGTAAAATTTAAATGTGTCTGCTTTTTTCAATTTCAGCATATTCTGCCTAAAACTTACACTTTTTACAGGCTTTAAGGTATCAAAAATAAAATAATGCCTCACTTCAGTGTAGGTAATGGTCACTTTCAAGCTGTTGCACAGGGAGTCAGAGAAGAAACTGTGCCCAACCCACTTTGTTTCCTCCAGAATGCCTAATTTTGAAACAGGCTCCTGTGCATATTGCCACTGAGCAAACCTGGGGGTGTGTTATCTCTTGACAGGAGGTGTCTGAACTCTGCAGAACAGCCTCTCAGCAGATGAAGAATTGGTGAAGAAGGAGTAAATATACTTAACCTATTTTTATAAGGAAAACTCTTCTGGGACAAAGGAGGTAAAGACAGACAATCAGACAATCCTTTCTTCCAAAATTCACAACATAGTGCTAGTGGCATGTTCCTAAAATACAACATTGTCTCAAGGATTGATTGAGTCAGAATAAGGCAGTAAACTTCTACTTACTTGGCTCACTTCCCTGATGAATGTCCCTAAAAGGGACATTCCCATTTCCCAATGCACACCCATCAGAGCACAGCATGCATTTCCTTACAGGAAAAAAATATCTGCAGGTTAAGAAAAACCCTTGATGGATTTACATAGCCTCAATATCCCACAACAGTTCCTATAAGAATATATTAAGGCTGGAACTCGTTTTGGAGTGTGAAAGAATTGGCTCCTTCACACAGCATTGTCAGCAGGACATTTTTAATGCATATGTAGCAGAGGTGCAGGTTTAGGGATCATTCTCTCATAATGGTCCCCTGAGAGGGTGGCCCATATTTACTGCTGCCAAATCCTTCATTTACAGTGTCACCAATCCTGGTGTGGATTATCTGGGTAAAATTTTAAGTGGTATTAAACTCTTATTAATATTATTATATTAATGGCATTAAATGAGGGCACTACATTTGCTTAACAACCAACACATTCTAATGCAGCTACAGATAGACAAATCTCTATCTACAGATAGAGATCCATCTTTATTTTTCATTTCTGCAGCTGCTGGTAGGTAACGCCAATCTTTACATGGACACTTCCACAGACACCAGCTTGAATGTGATAAGAGTCTATTTATTCTTAAAAAATTATCAGCAATCAGGTGAGAGAGAGATGGGGTTTCTTTGTGTAAATCAGAGTAAGAATCTAACTATATATGCCTAAAACCAGCCAGGAAGGTAGGCAATCTGGCTGCAATCCCTGATCACCCCCAGCACATGCAGACATCTATCTGGCTTTTCAGAAGAAAGGGATGCTCCTCATCTGTGAGTAAAGAGGTACCCTGAGAACTCATGCAGCACATTAACAGAAATCTAGTTTTCTCTATTAATGGTCTTTTTCTTGGGTCTGGGACTTCCAGTAACTGTACATAAAACAGTAGAAAGCTGCTTCACCAGATCTGAGCAATCCCAGAGGTGGTTTAAGTAGCAATGCAAAGGAGCTCAGCCTCTTCAGGCTTGGATATTTAAAGCCAGCCTGTGGCACCTGCAGAGTTGGCAGCTGTGGGATGGTATATGAGGTGCAAACAATGGAAACCACGGGTCCAACTCCTTTCCTGGTTTGGGAAGACTCACTGGTGTCACTGTCAGAGTTTACACAGAGCTTTTTTGTTTGGAAGGGACAAGGATCCCACACTTGGTTCACCAAACTTTTCCAGTCATTCCTCATATTGAGGTAGCACTCATGTCCTGTTTATGGAGAGAGACCAGCTTGTGCCTGACGCTGACTGTGAAACTCTGAGCCCCAAAGAGCTGATGGCTGTCTGCCAGCACATGAAGAGGGCAAGGGGACAAGGAAACCTGCTCAGCTCCGGTGGGACAAGAGAAAGACCCAAAGGCAGAAGTCTTAAGCATGCCAGCTCTCTAAACACTTCTCTGTGGTTTTTTTTGGTTTTTTTTTTTTTGTAATAAGCCAAGTAGAGTTTTTTAAGGAGGAATTTGAAGATCAGTAATGTAACTTTATTGCTGTTAACAGAGAATATTTCTGCAGCCTTATCTACCACCTTATAGAAATCAGAGAGTAATAACACCACAGATGGAGTAATCCTCTTAGTATTTATGATTTGTTTGATTGGGGTGGGGTTTTTTGGGAGGGCGAAGGGGGTTTGGGGTTGTTTGGTTTTTTTTTCTGGTGGGGGGAGAGTGTTAAAGCTTCTGTTTAGATTTAAAAGATTTTAGAGAATACAAATGTCCAGAAGTACAGTTCTGTGTTCTTTTCCCCTAGATAATGCACTCATTCCAGCTAAATATGGGGACAAATGCCTGGTGCTATGGAGCCATGTTATTTTTGGATTCCAGGATCTTTTTGAAAAATACCTGATGGCCTGTAGGGTCCCATGTGGTTTACCCCAGGTGGCCCCAAGCCCCGTGGACTCTGCAGCCAGGTCTCCACCAGCAGGGGATCTCCATGCATTGGTGTCCACATGGAAGCTGGCAGGGAGGCAGGGGCAGCTGCTGTGAGTGGTGCCCTGCTGCCTCTGGCTGGCTGTGCCACGTCTGGCCCAGCAGGAGCAGGGGGTGAATGATGCCTTCCAAATCCAATTGGGAGCAAAGAGGACTAGTACACACCAGCTGATAAGGCTGGCACAGCTTTTCTCACTAATGTTGAGTAAATTCCCAAAGGCTCTGGATTGCCACTAAGCAACTGAAAGTTCTAGTGCTTGTCAGAGTCATCCCAATGATCCACATCTGTTGGTTCAGCAAAATGGGGCCTAGAAGTGTGAGAACAGGATCTCTCCACAGAGGTCCTAATTCCGCTTCCACTGTTTGGGGCAAGAACCAAGGTGAATAAAAATGGGAAATATTCACAAGGGGAGACATCTATCTGTAATCACAGGAGCTTTGCATAGAGCGTCATTTTTGATGTTGAAACCGAAAACATTTGCCTTACATTTGCCTAGGTTCTGATTGTATTTTTTACTGAAATAAGCATCAGATGTTTCCTTAACTGTACTTGCAAAAATAACAAGCTCTAAAGCTTGTCCAGTATGCTTCAGCAAACCAAGCAGTAACACTCACTGCACTGGACCATGACCATATGTACATGCAGGGCTGTCTTTTTATTTTTCATTCCCATGTTCAGACAGTGTCACAATGTCTTTGATACAAATGATTTCATTGACTTAATAGTTGATTGTATACCACAGAAGTTTGCAATAGCCTCAGAGGTCATGTTTAATGACACTGTTTTGCAGAGCCCAGCCAGTGCCTTCCACATGCACAGCTATCCATGTGCTTTCAGCTATACCTTAATCCTCTTCTTGCCCTAGATAGCCCATAGCCTGCTAAGTGGGAGAAGCCTCAGGAGGGAGTGTCCACACAACCCCACTGGGGACAGGGATCTTTCTGGCAGGTCAGTGGGTACTATTACATTGCTTTGTGCCACTGGAGCAGGTAGAGTTTTTACACATTGTTTTTCACCTTTTTTTTCCATTTCTAGTGCCCAGTACTAGCTCTGTACTCAAGCAGGATCTAACAGCTGCCACAATCCTCAGAACCTCTCTCGACAGACAAAGAGGTGAACCCACTTTGTCCAGGGGCCTACGTATTCCAAATCTAATGTCTAATCTACTAAATCAGCTCCTTGGGTAGCCTACGGTTGTAGGAAAAACAGGTGATTTAAGTGCTGAATTTTTGTGTATTTCCTGCATCGAACTCTGTCTAGAACTTGACAGTACTCTTTGGGAAGACTTAGAAAGGAAATTTCTGTAAGGTGGAGATGTTTGCTTATAAGTGGTATAAAAATTACCTGGTTAAAACTGTGTTTAGTGTTTCATGCAAAAGAGCCTTGAAGAGTCAATTAGACATGCACAAACTAACGAACTGCAAAAAAAGGCTTTCCCTCCATTAAATGCCTCCCCATAATCATCAATATTCTAAAAAAGTGTAATGATTTCTTATCAGTGCTTGAATGAACCGTAAAACTACCTTTTGAAATATTGATATTTCCACAATTTTGAACGCAAGAATGTTTTCCCTTCTATATAGAAGCTGACAGACCATTGACTTGCAGTGTATTTTATTCTTGCTGGAGAACATACTGCAAATAGGTGCTCACTTAGTTGTCTACATTTTTCCCCTAACAGGTGTATGAGGCTCCTTTGTTTCACAAGCTTTAGCTTTTGATTTAAGACTTAATCAAGGCATTCTCTGCATGGGGTGTTTTGTATGAATAAGGGTGATAGCTATCTTCATCTTTGAACCTGAAAGCAGAAACATTTCACAAATGGCTCATGCTCACATTTGTGAGGATGCTTTAGCAACATCAGCTCTAAGGGATGATCTTCATCTGGGCAAGTCATGGCAGCTCAGTTAGTGTCAATGAGCTGCAGTGATTTTCATAGTCGAGTGTCCGGCCCTGCAACACTCTGGTATCGCAAAGGAAACAACAGCTACAGATGAGAGCAGTGATATGTGTGTTATACTGAGCTGTCTTCTTCTACACTGGGTTATAAGCACATTTGATTTCAGAGCTAATGTCTACAGTTAAGCATCCAGTTAAGTGAAAGTCAGTGGAACATTATTTTCTTCTGAAAATGCACTTCCATGATCTCTGAAACTGCAGAATGCCAGACTGACTTATCCAACAATCCATATCAGTCAGAAAGAAATACAGAGGTGGCAGAAACTCATTATTTGTCAGGCACATTGATATCTGTGAAATATACTATATCAATTTTTGCTTTTCAAAGCACTCATGTGTGATTTATTTGATGCCATGTTATATTCTAGATGAGAAAACAATTTAAACACTTAAAATGTCAAAAGAAAACATTAAGTGATTTGAGATTTCTTTCATTCTCAAAGAAAAAATTACTTTCACTTTGGAAGAAGAGTAGATTATGAACCCTCCAAGTCCTGCATATAGCAGATTTCTCCCTCTCCAGCCTGCTCTGCTAATGACACCAAGCTGTCTCCCTGTGTGTTTTGGGTTGTTTGTTTGTTTTAAGGAAGAGGGCATAAGTAACATCTCCAATCACTAAGAATCCCTAACAGTGGAAGCAAAGAAAATGATGATCTGTGCAAAAAGCCATCCATCCCTGGTGCCTCAGAGGCACCCTGTGAGTGCCCGTGCCCTGGGGGTTCTGGCTTCCCTGTGGTGTGTGCCTGCCCCTGTGCCACAGTCCATGGGCTGCTGGAAGGAGCTGCTGCAGCTGTCTGTGGAGCTATCCTGCAAAATGAGTAACCCAAAGGATTGCATTTAAAGTTATCTTTTCCTTTGTGGTCTGGCACAATGTTGCACCTCACCCCATGGTAAGTCTCCCAGGGCCGCAGTAGAGATTCTGCTGTTGCCACCTTTACTGAATGTGCCCCAATATTTAAGTATGTTAGAGGAAAAAAGCTGGTGCAGAAACATCTGTGCTTCTTATCCCAGTCTGGACCCCAGAAATCTGCCAGTTGCCTAGAATACTCATTTAATTGTAGACATGCCTTTATCTCTAGTCTGCCTTATAACTACATGACAGGAAAATGCAAATCCTTCACTATACTACAATTTAACAGCAGGACTCACTGAAGCCTTACAATATTTATTAGATCTTTTATTTATTGTCAGTTGCCTCCTTTTAAATACGGCATGGACACACACAGACACCTACATTGTATTTTACTTACATCAGTAGGTGTGGATCATTTTCCAAAACTAGTAAAAAGGATTTTAAAAGGTGTCTGTCATCTGCAAAGTTTTTTATTATCCAATGTCAGTCACTGGAAATTATGTACAAACTAAAGCAAATGGAACAAAAGTTAATTATCTAGTACGGCTATTGTTATTGTGTAGAGGAGCCAGCCCCTATTGATTAATGAGTCAGCGCTATGTTTGCTCACAAGAATATTAATATCTTGTGCACAAGAGAAGTCATTAAAATGAGCAAGGAAGACCTTGACTTTAAACTTAAAGTGCACATTGCTCTAGTTATGTGAATCATTTTGTCAGGTATAGCATCACAGTTATAAATTATTGAAATGCATAGTTATTGTAAAGATAGTTCACATAGCCTGTTTGAAATTAAACAAGTCGATACTCCTTTCCCATTATGTTCTTCACTGTTACAATTAGGAGACTTCAGGTGGACAAAGGAAGATTTAAGAGATAGGATAAGACTCTGGTGTGTGAGCCTTTGCCTCGCCTAACCCCTCACAGTATGAGAAAACTGAATAATGCTGTGTCCATACCGAGCTGATGGAAAGTGTGGGATGGGTCAAGAGAGAGCTCTCACAAAGTGACTGCAGAGCACTACAGATGGCCCAAAAATAATTAGCAAGTAGGTATTAAGGTACATTTCAGAATCCATATCAAACACATTCCCTCTTCAAATATTCCCAAAGCTACCAAATTATGCACTCAAAAACCTACATTACTATTTTTTGAAAATTTATGTTATGGGCTTATGAATATAATAACAGTTTACTGGAAATACTACTGTACCTGCTTTTGCATCATGCCAAGACCTCAGGCTTAAAAAATCAAAATTAAATCAAAATGGATCTACAAAGTTGAGGTCCATTATTCATTTACACCGATACTATGTTATATCACTATGACAGAGAAAAGGGACATTTAGGTGGGAGTATATTTTATTACATCTAATTTACATGCTATTATCAAGAGCAAGCCAAAAGCTGCCCTGGCATAAATGAAAATTGTGTGTCATGTAATTAAAAAAGAGAAGATATCAAAAGGGAATATAATTTAATTTTATTAATGTGTAAGTAGAACTAGGAAAAAAAACTTATAAGTAAAATATTGGAAATATTAAGCAGTATTTTGGGTAATTTTTTTAGGTATGTCGTAGGTACTTCCTGTTTCTGTAAAATGCAGGCATAAATTTGAATCTACACATTGTGTTTCCTTAACTTTAATGAATTACTCCTGTACTTCATGGTGAGCATATGTTGGGGTCTTGCCAGAAAGTATTGATCCATCCAGAACTAAACCCCATCTTTAAAAACATGGATCTGTGGGACCAAACCTGTATCATCTTTCCTGCGAGCCTCCACCAATCTCAGCAAGCACCAAACCTCGCTCTTTCATCAACATAACTCATTTCCAGGGCCAGCTGTTGCCTTATTTGGCTTGTTGTGACAGTAGAACAAGAGACTAATCTCCAGAAGTGGCTGATCAATAAGAAACTGTCCAGAGGATAAGAACAGAAACAGCCAGTGGTCCGGAAAACATGATCTACTTGGGAAGATTGAATGAGTGGTGTAATCTAACCCACAGAAAGTAACTAAGAAGGTGTAACAGACTTCAACAAATATGCAAAAATTTATGGGAAGAAAGGAGGAATTACTGTGCTGTGTGTTCAATTCACATAATTAATCTGTTCTCAAGGGTGGATAGATCAAAGTGTAATCCATTTAAACTGTAGCAAGGAAGATGTCAATTAAGAATGCTTGGAGGTAGACTGCATGGTGAGGCCAAGGCGATTCATCCTCTCTTTTCTTTTGTGTTCCGCTGTTTTACAGCTTTTTCTTCATGCTGGTCCTGCAACAGAAGATGAGAATGGGTTGTAGGAGGAATATAGGCTGTCTAGAGAGTTGCAAGGTGGAGGGAATTTGGCCTCTTCATCCACTTCCCTCTCTGTTCCAGCAACCTCTTTAGCAGGGCCTGAGGCAATGTACAACACTGCTCTTGCTGTGCCATGAGTCTAGATGTGGCTGACCCAGAGAGCCTTGCAGGATACAAGAATTCAGCAGGGAGACACACAGGGGAGAGCAGGA
The DNA here is from genome assembly GCF_001522545.3 of Parus major. Taxonomy (NCBI): domain Eukaryota; kingdom Metazoa; phylum Chordata; class Aves; order Passeriformes; family Paridae; genus Parus; species Parus major. The sequence goes on along the minus strand of NC_031777.1, from coordinate 15,361,235 downwards.
ATGATTTTTTTAACTGGAACCTCAGCCAAATGTCAACAGAATTTTGGGTAAGGCAGCAAAGCTGCTTATGGCCAAGAGGATACCTCTCAGTGTGAGAGAATTCCCAGCTGCAAACAGAGGGAAGATAAGAACATCTCAAAGTAAAAGTTACAGAAATCCTCTATAATGGAGCCTCACTCCAGAGTTTTGTATTCCTTCTGCTCTGGATCATGCCAGCATGGAAAGCTAGCACTTCATCCTGAGTCTCAGCTGTGTGACCAGGCGTGTGTGTGTGTGTGTGTGTGTGTGTACACAGCCCTCACGAGAATTCTGCTACTCCTGGGTCCCAGGACACGCATCAGGGTGGGCTGGGCTGGCACTGACTTCACTGAAGGAGACAGTAGTCTCAACAGACAAATTCTGCACTTAATTAGTTTGGGCCATCTTCCTGACTTCCATTTGTCCTAGCATTTCCCTGGCTGTTGATGAGCTACTATCCAAAGAATTGCAAATCAAATGTTTCAGTGCCAGTCACAGGGCCATAAAAAATGACAGCTTCTCAGAGGACACCTTTAATGTTCTTGAACTACATTACAGATACAATTTTGGCAATTGAATAAATAAATATTTTGGGTTGAATTAAGTCTGGCTTTAGGTTTTTTAGTCATGGGTGGATTTTTGTTCTCATTCTGCTAACTTGCAAGGAGCAAAAAAATCAAAACAGACTGAAGGATTTCAATTAACATCTTATATATTTGTATTTTTAAAAAAATACCTATCAAATTTGCACTGAAATATTTTAAGGTTAATAGCTTATCTCTGAACCCCAAGGAAATCAAGCTTCTTGTGCCTGCCTGTCATTTACTGGAGTGGTTACTTTTCTGTCAATATTTCTTGCTTTTTTTTCAAGTCCCAGGCCTACTTGATCTTGTCCATTTGGCACTGCTGGAGGAATAACAAGTTTCTTCCCATCATGCACCTTTCTGGGATACATCATGACAGAGAAATCTCAAAGCCCAGGTCAATTATAACAGAAGATGTGTAGCACCTCTGCCCCCTCAGCGTCTTCTGGGGATCCACTTGGCAAAATGATATAAAACTATTTTCGAAGACTTCCCATGATCTGGCACTACTTAGAACTAAGTGACTGGCAAAATGTAAGGAAATATGCATATCCACCTCAGCTCATCTCCCTGTTTGCCAAGGAGCCAACTAACATTGCATGTGAGGAGGGGCCTGAGGCTGGCAGAGTCCCCACCGGAAGGTAATTACTTTTTAATTAGAATTCGTTGAATAAGAGACAGATACCTTCCATACTTTCTCCCACTGATGATTTTAATATTCCTCTGTCAGGTATTACGAGGGAGTAGCTGACAGTGAGTTACATGAAGTAATCCTGTAGCTGGTAGCGACTTGCATAAAGTAACCAACTTAACCATTTGTCTTAGGTAAAATATGGTCCCTGTCCTCACTTTTTCCATGGGGTCTGTCACTGGCGTGTTGATGTAGTGTTTGTTTATTCTCATTCCTGCAGGAGGAAATATCATAGTTCATGAATCAAATTACTGTAACCGACTGGAGCACTTCTATTTAAAATAATGTATCATGATATATTTTCATAGTGCCATTGATGTATTTTCAGGACTTCTAATTTTTACAAGTATGTAATCTGAATATCATTTATCTAAGTGTGCAGTTGTAAAATCTGTGGTAATATCTGGTCTCATTATAAAAATAAGCACGTAAGAACGGACTAGAGTAACTAAATCTGAAGCTGACTGGATATTTGTGATATTTTGATAGAAATAAGAAAGAATTTCAGGGTTTTTTTTCTTTTTGCTGCAGGGCCTCTAAACACAATCTGACATGTGATGTATTTTTGAAGTCAAAGTTAATAATTCTCTTTACATAAAAATAAATACCCCCTATTGAATACATGCTCTAAAATTAGAATTGCATATTTCTAAGTAATATACCTAAGGAAAGTGATTTATTCTAATGCAATAATGGCATAGATTTACAAAGCTTGAGTGATACAATGTTTCTCGTTATGGTTGTAAAATATTTGTTGCCACTGTGGGATTTTCTAGATCATTATTTTAAAAAAGGAAAAACCTACTTTGACAGATGAACTGGGGCCATTCTGAGCAAATCACAGATACTTCATATAACAAGGCCTCCAAAGAGGGGAGCACAGACTTATTACTATGGCAACCCAGATCAAAACACTATTTTAGTGGAGAGTTTCCAGTTTTACAATGCAATGATGATTGTTTATAGTACTATTGAAACCAGATTCTGCAAAGGTTCAAGAAATGAGCTGACAAGAGGAAAATCATTATAGATAAACTGGGGATACGTGAATGACATATTGCGGAATCTGCTATTATTTGATCAAGTGATGAAATTGTGGCACAAACATAGATAAATAATGGTAGATGTTACAGTCTGATGGACCCTATTTTGTTGGTTGGGTTTTATTCTGTATCTGGAAGATAATTATTATTTTAGTACTGCAAAACACAAAAGCAAATTTCATACCAGAAATTACTTAACTTTAAAAAATCTATTACTTCTATTAATTCTCCCTAATAATTTATAACATTTAAATTTTAAAATGTTAAATGTTAAAAATGTTTAAAAATGTCAATTCCCAAATAATTGAGTAACACCTACATAACAACAAACATCACCTACACCTGGTGGTGGGGTGCTTTTTTCTGAAAGTCCGTCAGATGGCACATGGACTGGATAATGCATGCTTAATCCTAAATCAGCTAATCAGTGCCTAACAACTGTTAGTCCTACAGCAGTGAACCTCTTCCAACCTGTCTCATATCTGCAGCAGCAAAACAAGCTGATTTTTTTCTCTTGTGGCAGTAGCCTAGGAGCAGCTCTGGGCACCCTCCAGCTGGTTTCTGCCTTGTATCTACTGGCTCAGAGAAGTGAGTTGGTTGTTAACCTCCTTCCATGCTGTAATGGTACTGGTTTCAATATAAGAGCCATGGGAGTCTGGGGACAGTAATCTGTTTTCTGCTCAGGGTTATTTCTTAACACAAGAGACATGGTGAGCTTACTTATTCTGGCTTCTTTCCAAGTTCATGCCAACCTTCATCTCAAGATCTTTAGCAAATCATGACCACCCTCACCAAACTTCTTGCTAGCCCCACATCTCAACTTTATCACATTAATACTGAAAATCTTAAGTTCACCTGTCTGTGAAACTGGGCAGCATGGTAAAAGCCTCCACTCCCACAGCATGAACAGAAAGCTCCTAGTGATTTCTTTAGGGGCTATAGAAGCAGCTCCTGTGCAGGCAGGGAAGTTCACAGCCTGACAAATAAAGGTGGGAAGAAGAAAGGTGAATGAAGACTGTTCACAGCATATTTTCTACACCTCTAATAGTCTGATCATTCCTGAGCACTGCCTCTGGCACAGGTGCAGCCCTCTGCAGGATGAAACTTGCTTCCTGCTTTGATGTTTCTCTCTGTGGGACTGTCTAAGGGGACAGCACAGGGAACAGCAGGGCTCCAGGACCTCCTGAGATGTGTTCCTACCCCTCCATCCCCAGAACTGTTTTCTTATGGGATCCTCAAGGTGAAAGCATCTGTGAGCTCAGGGCAGTTTTGTTCCCTGAAAGAAATAAGAGATTTACATACAGAAGCCTTTAATCATTGGACTGAAAATAAAAAGTAGATGAAATGTTTTCAGGAGGATGATTTACTATGTAGTTTGTATATTACTGTGGATGGAGAGGCTTCAGCTCTTCATGGAAGTTTGAAGCAAAATTTTACCTTACATTTGGTATTTCAGATGATGCAGGGAAAGCATTTTCTGGTGTAGTCATACTTGGACCAGAATACAAAACACATCCTTTAGTAAACTGTGAAGCTTTAAGTTGTTCAAACGACACTTACCCAGCAAATAATTTTGAACTTGGGAGCATTAGAGAGGTCATATTTTTACACGCCTGATCTGCTGCTGAACAATCTTTTTTAGCCATTAAGGACACCCAGCTTGTTTTCAACTCCATATACCATGCCTCATCCCTGAATTATATTTTCCTGAGTTTATGATGGCCCTTTCAAGGAAAATTAAGCCACTCCATTAACATCTGAGACCAGAGCACCCTACAAAAATTTAATCCAGTAGAGCAGTTGATGGTATTTATTGCTCTTCCCTAATGCACTTGTATTTTCTCTGCCGTGCAAGGACTATTCAGACATCATCATACAAGTATCAGGAGTGTCTCAGCTCCTAAGAGATGTCACTGGCTCCACCCACGGAGCAATGATAATCTAATAGGGTTCCCAGAATACAGATTGAGTCACCACATAAGTATAAGGAAGTGGTGAGTGCTTTCCTCTGACTCCAGTGTGTTCATACACTCCAGCCTTTTCCATCTAACCTCACAAACATCTGTCTTCAGCCAAGAAACAGCAACAAGGATGTCAACAGCTGTTCTGTTCAGCCAAGTACAGTGCTGATGTTAAAGTTTTCTGAGATCACTGATGTCCTACATTATTAATCAAGGGCCTCAGAAATAATTCTGCTGACAGACTACTTAAGAAATACGTCTCCTGACTTCAAAGTATGGTCAGTTCCCTGTCATATAGTATGGAGCAGGGATGAAGGCTGCAGGGCTGAGATTCAACTGGTGAAAACTGTGTTAGTCACTTGGAGGTCTTAAGAAGCACCCAACAGAAACAGCTGAGGTAACCACAGGTCTCCCATTTTCCCTTGTATTTTTTTGGCACAGTTTCATTTACTCTGGAATATCTCCATTAATGCAAATCTCCAGGATTCATGTAACAATAATGGTAAACAACATTTCTTGCATTTATTCATCCTTGCTTCCCAATACTAACTTACGTTTATCCACCTTACCTGGTTCTGGTTGCTGTGCATGGTGAATTCCCTGTGTGACCAGACAATATCTGAAAATATAATCACTTGTTTCCTCAATATTTCTGACTGTGCTTCCAACACTGTTCTGCAGAGGACACCAGAGAGATGGTTTCTGTCTTCCTGTGAGATTTCATGGTGACTGAGATAACCAAGACAGTAAAAACAACAATCTTCTCATTTAATAAAGTGTTCTACATTGGTGCAGACTCTTTTTTTTATCTTAGGCCCTGTTCAGTCGGACACTTACTCCTCTTGATCTTCAAGCTCTCTATCAGGTCATTGTCTGAGGCCTCTGATGGGTGTGGGATGGTGAAAATAACCTGAGACTGAATTTTTTGAAATCAGTTTAAAAAATCTGAGAATATGAAGTGAGGACATCTTTTTGATATTAAATAGAAACAAACTACAAGGGAAAAAACCCCCAACATCTAACACCCCAGTGATGAGCATTGCATGAAACCTCTCATAGACTGGGCAAAGCAGCAATAAGAAAATTTTGAGTATGAAAATAGGTCTGTGAGAGAGAAACAGAACAACCTGCTGGCTCAGAAATTTCTGTTCTCCTCTTGGTCATTCTCCTCAGGTCAAGCCCTCAACAACACCTTCTATCAGTCAGACTGTCTTTAGCATTTTATCTCCAGTTCACAGAGAAAGTAAGATCTTTGTTAAACAGCAGCTTCCTGATACAAAATATCTCATACATTTGAAATGCAAAATGGCTCCTACATTTCAGAGAGCTTCCAAGAGAAGATGCCTCTGTGAGGCACAACAGTGGCTCTGGGGAAGACGGTCTCCAAGGAAGTGCCAGGCTTGGGTGGGTTTCTCCTCTCCATCACCCACATATGTGTTAAGAAATAATTGCATAACCTGATCATCTCCATGCTTAGAAGTCAGCACAGCTTTATTCCTAACCAGATCCCCTGCTACAGGATAAATCCTCTCCATCTATCTCATCTATCAGCTTTGTGTAAGTGCTCCACATCCAGTTCTCTGTTTTTATCAACAAGCACTGTCAGGTTAAAAAGTGGATGACTTACCTCCCCAAGCGATCTGAAGAATTCAGTGCCACAGAAACATGCTTAATGCTGGATAACCATCCACCTTTCCCAAGTGGATTTTTAATGGCTGGGGCTGCCTTACATAGAGTGCCGAGCAGAAGGAGCTGTGATTAAGCCCCACACTCCGTGATTTCCATCCAAAATTTTCCGCTCAGCGGTAACAAAATCTTATGTAGTTTTCACTAAACTCTCCTCCAATTTCCCACTGGCTTTTAGTATGTGCAGATAATTCACAATAAAGCCCCTTGTCACAGTAATATGTATTCTAGCGTAGCACAGAGGAGCTGTTTCACCATGTAAAAGCCATATTGCCAAGCTGTATTATGCTTTACCTGTCACCATGCCAGGAAACATTTAACTAGGAAGGAAAACAAGGAGAGTGTATGTGTTGCCAGCTATTCAATATAGGCCATTTACTGTTAAACTGTGAAAAGGTGCTGGAGTTTAAATGCACCCTGGTTTTCTTCTGATACTGGTAGCAAAAAGCTGAAAGGTTTTGCACTATTGACCCACAATTCAGTGCCGCTAATTTGGACCTGGACTGTCTCACTTGGTCTTTATGGTTCACTGGTCTTTTCTGAGCCTCAAGGGTTTTTCGGTTTGTTTGTTTGTTTTTAAAAAGTTTATGCTTCAGAAAGTGAGCTTTTGCCCAAGTAACCACCTTCTGTTTCCGTGAGAAAGGGTGGCTCAGGCTTCTTGAGCCCACTGATTGCAGGGACAAGGCTCAGTCTCATGCAGAAACTAGGACAGCCTCTTAGGTACCAGTGTCTTGCCATTGCAATGCCTTCATCACCCTGGCAGTCCAAAGCCCTGAGGCTCCTCCTGGTGCTCCCCAAAAGCAGCGCCTTTGAACAGTGCTAACCCTCACCAGCAGAGGAAGCTGGAAAATAAGGGGTATCCTAACTCTGGCCTTTTGGGGGAAGATGAAGTATCACCCTCCAGTTCTACTTCGGGTTGCAGGCACTGTCTGCCATTCATGTGAAGCACTAGTTTGGTGAGAGCTATGGAGCTGGCACTGTAGGACATGTCCTCACTTTAGGTAAGTGGGGAAAACAGCAGCTTCAGGGTGCACAGTCCCATCATGTGGTAAATCAAACTTTGTCTTCCTTTCTAGAAAATGGGGTGGCTTTGGTGAAAAGAATCAGATGTGCCTTCAGTGCAGACCTGCTCTGGACAACTTGAGGTTTGCAGAATGGCAAAGATCTGCCTGAAAGTTAAGGCAGCAGAAGAGGGGACAGGCTCACAGGTCAGCAATGGGTACAAAGCACCACCCAACAAGTCTTAGTAAGTATCTGTGTAGTTAAGCTGTGACAATATGGGTATTTGTAGTTTGTATGACTCGATGCTTTTATTGTTTTAATTGTTCAGTTTCTTTACGGTTGTTTTGGGTTGTTGTTGGAGCACTAGCAGGTAGTTACAGTGTGCCTTTGGAGTAAAAATTCAGATCATGGATGCAGAGTAGTGAAAGAGTAGCTCATGGAGAGGGCCAGGCTTTGTCCTGAGGCATGGAGCTGTGTGCCTCGCTTCAAAATGTCCTGGAGTCTGGTTTAAGCACTGCACTGAAACCCAGAGAGACCAATGACTGTTGCAAAAACGAGGTTGATGAGTGTTTTGCAACAACCTTGTTATAATGTGATCTACTGCGATCAGGTGTGTTATTCTGTCACTTGAGCACGTGTCACTGTAATACAGTTTGAATCCAGGGCACAAGGGGATTGAGGCGCCCTCCATTTACAGTTGTTTCCATGTAGGAACCTTGAGCTGCAGGGAGGAAAACCCGAGCTAGGCAAGATATTATACTCTGAGCAAGACCCCGTGAGGACCTTGTAGTGCTTAAAATGTGGGAGAACATTGCAAGTGTGGCTACACAGCAACTCTGGGCCTCTCTACAGAGGCTTCACTGGGGACTGGGGGAGAACAAGGCTGCTCTGAGCCACACGAGCTGTGAGGGGAGATGGTGAGGCTGGTGTGGACGGCTGTACCTGGGCTTTTCCTTCCTCTGCTGCCCCTGTAAGGACAGCACAAGCCACAGAACAGACTGATCCTCCCATTCTCCAAGCCCATGGAAAAGACTGTTTCATAGTGGAAACAAAAGGCCTAATTAGATGCAATCAGCAGCTCCTTGTCTCCTTCCTCTCCCCGAATGGTGCTGTCTTACCGACCCTGACAGTCATTTTATTAGTCCCCTCTTGACTGGCCTCTAGGTCTCCCCACCTGGTGCTCCAGTGCTAATTGGTACAATTAGCCTCTCCCTCCCTGGGCTAATTGCTAAAGACTGTCTCTCCATTCTCATGGGGACCAGAAGAAACTTGTACAGGAGGGAGGTCTGCAACCACAGAGACACCAAGGGAAAGTGGGGAGCTGGGATGGGCTGGTGTGCTGCTCTCCATTCTTCTCACGTTCACTCACACAAAGCACATAACTCTTTCTCTGAACAACACATAACATTCCTCCGGTTCATACTACCAATAAAGTAACAGGCTCTGCAGCACCAGGGAGCTGGTCGTAGGATCTCCAGGGCCCTACGTGGCATTCAAGCATTTGGGCTGCTAATATGCACAAGGTAAAACTCCTTAGCTGTCTGCCCAAGGTCTTTGTAAGACACAGTTTATGCAAACACCTGTCTGGAGAATATTGTGGGAAGTTGCTCAGAGGCTTGCAGTAGTAGAAAAGTTAATATCCAGATTGTTTAAAAGGAGCTGGGAACAAAAGCCCTATTGGCTCTTCAAAAGAATAGTGTGATCTCTATACAAAAAAATACATGCTCTTGAAACTGTTACATGTTTAATATTAATACAAGTATTTGTTTGTGACTGTATTTGAAATGGCTTCAGATGACAGGCTGTCCTCTGTTGTCCTCAGCAGATAGCTGAGGGAGCCTTGGTGAGAAGAATCTGATTAGAATTAGAAAATAGATTTATAAAAGAAAATATTGAAACTGTCTTTTCATACTGTGACCTGACAGTATTTAATAATACCTTCACTTTTCTAAAAATACATTATTTAGGTCTGTAAATTACACTACTGCTCATAAATAGCTTTCTCATCACCTGCTATTAATGTCACTGGGATGAGAGTATGATAGTTGGTTGAAGCTGAGCACAAGACCTGCAAGGACATGTGCAGCTTTCCCAGTTCTCAGCAGAGGGCTCAGGGCTGTAAACTGAACTCTTGGGATGCAGGCAAGATGTGCACACAGGTGCAAGGGTGGCTGCAGGGGGCTTGTCACTGTGTGCTTTGCTTGCACAGAGGTGGTAGGGACCTTACCAAGTACAGTGAGCTGCCCTCAAACAGTGCACGTGTGGCTGCAAGGTGACAATGTCAGAGCAGACCTGCCTACAGCAGAACACAGTTATTTTCTCTCCAGTGCAAGTAACATTTATGCAGTGAAGTGTCAGATTCCAGATTTAAAGACAGCTCTACAGCCACACTCAGGGGGAAGAAGAGGAACAGATAAAAATCATCTTCTGATGGATAAATCATGTATAAGCTACCCTCCCTGAAACCAGTAGGTGAGGATTGAGAGGTGTGCTTAGGGACATGACTTTCCAAGTACATGGATCCAGACAAGGGCTGGGGAGCTTTCCCCCATGCATGTGTGGAGCTCTTGCCATGCTGACGAGTCCAGCTGAGCAAAAGACCAGAGTCAGCTCAGTGAAAGATCAAGCTAAGCCTGGGTGGCAGCAGAGCTGGTGTCATATACTAAAAGAGCTTTGCCTACATGAAAATGATTTTGTGTTGGTTTGACCTACAGAATAACACTCTGCCTAGCCAGGGAAAGGGAGGAGAGGAGAGGGAGCCCCTAATAGCCTGAACTTGTCAGACTGGAGATCAAACCCCTCTAGATGATGCCATGTTAATAGATACTCTATTCTCATGTAGATACTCAGTGTATTACTTGCCAGGCAAATAAAGTGGTATTTAGGGGAAAAACAACGGGGTTTTTTGTTTAAATTCTAAAAATATACTGCTGAGTTTATACTCTTTGTGTTCAGGTAAGAGAAGCTAAGGGATTTAGAGAGAAAAGAGATGGCTGTGCTGTTGATTTTATGGACTGACCCTTCAAGAAGAAATACATGCAGATGAGGTATTTGCTGTTGTTGGGACCACAAATGTGAATGAGAGGAAGCTAAAGCTCATGTCAAACCTGATAATGTGGCTGGTGTTTTCCAAGAGTTACTGCATTCTCCTAATGAAATGACCTCTATGAGATGAGGCAGTGTTTATTTCAAGCTATATAATGTCTTGCACTACCCCAGCTTTTTCAACCTTCTTCAGGTTTGACCTCAGTTTTTCAAGCTGTGTTCATCTTGTAAAGCTATTCATATATCTAGGCACAGAGATGTACATCAAGATATAGTTTGTGGATAGACACTGACACTTAGAAAAACACCATCAAACCAGGAAAACATCTGCCATGAACAAAGGTTTAAGGAACTATTCTTATCTCATGAAGAAGATGGATGGATGGTGAGGGTGCTTCACTGGATTTGCTGTGAACTTTACACTGTGCTGCTTGTGTGGGGAAGGCTCTGCAGTGGAGGGGGGCAGAGGTTGGCACAAACAACCTGAAGCAAGAGGGAGGTAGGTTGGGCCACAGAAGCACTCAGTGCCCTTGAGTAAGTGGCTTGACTTGCTCATTCCTTAGGGTGACCTTGGACAAGTCTCTTAAAATCCTTTCCTCAGTCAGCCCAGCTGGTGAATTTGTTTGGGGGTGAAGAAACACCAAAATGACATTGAAAAGCAAGCTGTGCCCCTGCTTTGCCCTTTCCAGGGTAAACAAATCATACCCCAACATCCCCCCAGTCCGCCATCGGGAGTTTCCAGTGTGTCCTTTGCGGAGCCCTGTGGAAAAGCCTGGATGCAACATAAACTACACAAATGGTACACTTGCATATTCAAATACAGTGCAATGTTTGTTCATCTCTCAAAACGTGTGTACAGTACTGATCACTGTATTATCTGTGTGCGTTCTGCTAATTAGCAATGCAAATATAGAAAGATTTCTTCTCCTTTCCTCCTTTTTCATAAGCAGAGGAAAATAACCATTACTTTTTGTTCTCTGGTATCTTTTCCTTCATAAAAAAAAAAAAAAAAAAAAAAAAAAAAAGCAAGCTAGATATAACAAACCAGTGTATTCACATCTATCGGAAAGATAATAATTTAAGTGTGAAAGATGGTTTTTCTGAAAAAGGACAGTTTTATTCATTGGCTAACAGAAAGCATTACTTTTACAGTTCAGGGTAGAAACTGCTATAATTCTGGTCGTATTGTTTCTTCTGGCAGGGAATAAACTCTCTCTCATTTTTTATACCTAGAGGTGAGTTTTTACTCTTTCTCTTTGAATTATACTGGTGGTCATCAGAGTGGTGGTGGAACAAGAATGTTGCTGGAGTACTTCAGATGTAGTTGCTCAAAGCACTGCCACTATAATTCAAAGTGAAGAGAGTCAAACTTGCAGCAGGCGCTCCAAAATGGAGGACACTGAGGTCTTTGTTTACTGTCCTCGTCCTCCTTCCCTTTGGGCAAGAGCCAGCGTGTGACATCTGCGTTGCTAGGTACATGGAGTTACAGCCAATTACACACCGCTGCCGCGCCAGCCGGCTGCGCTGGGGACAAGCACGGGGGACACGCAGGACAGGGCCAGGCAGAACGGGGGGCCCCTGGTGCCATCTGGGGACACACAGAGTCACTGGCCACTGCAGCGTGCAGGGACTGCCTCCTGCTGCCCATGGGCTCTCCTCAACATCGCTGGGCTGATTTAGGGAACAAAGGTTGGAAGACACCTGCTCTAGACAAAGAGTTGTACACCTGTGATCAGCAGTGCTCCGCTACCAAAAACTAGTTGGGATGAAAGGAAAATGTGAATGCGTTTCCATGATTTTTTTCACCCCCAACCTCATGTTTTGCAGTTTCTACAGAATATTTCAGCAGGATTGTCTTTTTATAAACCTCACCATAAGTCACAAAATTGTACTTTGTCTATATACCTAGCAGGATATTTTTACGTAATGGATCCGGGTCAAAATCAGGAACATCAAAATCCTGAGTCTTCAAGATATTTGAGCTTTTGTGATGCTGTCATTTGCAGCTCCCCTTTGTGTTTCATTCAGGAAGGGATTCTGAAGTGAGTCATATGATTTATTGTGACCATTCCCAAATATATCATTGTTCCTCAAATTTACTCAATCCTTTTTCTTTATTCACTGGATGGTGTGGATGTTCTCCCCATGGAGCTGCACACACACACTTGGCACAGACATATCCCAGCACATAAAAACAGTGACCTGGGCATGCCCAGAGCTCTTTTGAACAGCTGAGCACACCTACTAATTTTCTTGAACTGAAACCAGATCCCACCACTGGCCTAAGCAGTGCTGTGCAGCACCTGACTGGAGCCAGGAAAAGTGTTCCTCTGCTTTATGCTTCATGTGGCTCCTGTTTGACCAGGGAACAACACCAGTTCTGCCCAGACTCTGTAGACAACTCTTCTCCTATCTTAAGAGAACAACCTCTTTGGGCACATATCAATGTGATGATGCTCTTGGCAGCATATGTGCATATGAAGAATTTTTTCCAGTCTGATGTTCCTGTTGGCTTTTTTTAAAGGCACTTTTCTAGGTGGAAAAATGTAAACTTTTCTTTAAGGGTTACCTGAATCTCTCTGTAATTTATGGCAGCACCTTGACACTGGAAGAAATTGCATCACATTCCCAAGAAAAAAACCTAGTGGATAGAGTGAGATTAGACATAAACTGGCAAGCTCTGCTTGTAATATGGAGCAACAATACATGAACACACTGTTCTTCAGCTGCTACTCTGGAGAAAGAATGAGGGTAAAACGTGTGAGAGAGCCACAGTTAAATTACTCACTATTAGCCCCTACAGTGTGCTTCCAACCTGCGTTGATATATATAGACAGAGAGAGGGAGAATGTCACAGTTAAATTTTTTTTACTAGTATAATGAGGAAAGAGACCAACAGAAGAAGTTCCCTTGGCTAATTTTCTAGCCAGCAGCCACTGCAATGTTCCCACTAGGAGAGACTGAAGAAGTGAGAGAGTGATATAATAAATAATGACTGGCTCTGCTGGTAAGGAGAAATTATCACTGTGCTTGGGGGATCTAAGTATGTGCTCACCCAAGATACAGGGAGGGGGAGGGGGCCAGGAGCGCTCTGTCGTGTCTTGAGAAGAGCATTCAGGGATGTTTGAATTAAAAAGGATTTCAGCCACTGCTTTGTCTGCTAAAGCAGGGATGGGAACAGCTGGATGGAGGGGTTCTGAATGAGGTGCATTAAAAGATGTCAAAGGAGTTTCCAGTCTAAGCTCCTGTTCCAAATCTCCCCCCTGAAAAGGAGGTGTAAAGCAAGGGTGGATTCACAGCCAGGCTCAAGAGCGTGAGCCCACTGATTCCCCTGGGGAGCACAATCCTGTGCCAGGGGCACAGACCAGGACAGACCGTGCCCTTGGTGGGCTACTTGCCCTCTGGCCTGAGGCTGAGCAGGCTTGAGCCACAGAGGAGTTTCCTCTCGGAGGAGATCTGAGCAGAGGCCGAGGAGGAGACTGTGTGCAGCTGGGGATCTCACCACAGCCAGGGCTAAGGCTGCCCTGCTGGGATCCATGAGCCATTCTGGTGGGAAATAGCACTGAAAATGTCCAACTATGGCTATAATTCTTCCTCAGGCAAAAAAATTAGCTTCATGTTTTGAAATCTGAAAGGCTTTTTTTCTTTAGCATAGATTAAAAAGGAGAACAAACCAAGAAAAAGTCACATCAGTAAGACGAGCAGTGTGTGCTTGTGCCTCTGTGTTTGTATTCAAAGCCCTGTCTTGCAATGTGGCACTTGCCCCTGCAGGCAGGCACAGTGCTTAGAAACAAAAAGGTGCAGTTCAGAGAAAAGGTCTCTTGAAGGAAAGAAAATGAGTGTTCTGGCTTAGCCAGACACCAGTGGTTTGGCTTGGTGCAGGGCAGTTGGGTACGGTGTGATGGGCTCAGATGCAGATGGCAGTTCAGATGGTCAAATGGTTCTGCCTACCCTTAGGTTCTATTAATTAAACTACACAGAAAAAGTCATAGGAGTTGGGTTTGCTAAGATCTCTTCACCTTCAATGGTAAGATCAGCTATTCTTGTGAGATTTGTGTTATTTTAGAAAAACAAACCAAACAAACAAACAAACCTCCCGAGAAAGGCTTGGAGAATTTTGAAGCCAAATAACCTGAATTACATTCTAGGCTCAAGCTTGAATTGCAGACCTTAGTTTAAACTCCATGGCTAAACAGGGCCTCCTTTCTCATTCCCAAAAATAGTATGCTACTTTCTACATTTTGCCACATATGCTGTTTCATATACAGAAATAAATAATCTGGGATTTACTATGATTTAGTTCATTTAAATGAAAGCAGCTTTCACATATAGAGTTGAGTATTTCCTTCCTAGATTAAATTTCAAGCAAAACAGCACCCTTTTTTTTTTTTTTTGTACTCCAGCATCATGAAAATCTGCATGGTGAGATGCATTTCTCACCACATGCCAACTGCAAATTGTATTTGAAATGGAAAGTATCAATTAAATCAGCCTTTCTGAACTGCCTGGTGACAGCTGCCACGCTGCTGAATGTTGACGACACTTGTAATATCAACAGATTTGGGCCCTTGCACTGGAGAATATGAAACACTTTCTAGCCATTTAAATACAGGTTTAGCAAGCAGATTAAGATCATTATTTCCATCACTAAGGACAAAAATGTTCACTGGGAAAGCCTTTTCTCTATGAGCACACGCAGCAGCATCTACTCTGGTGCTGGTTTTTCCAATGGTTCCAAAACCCTGCACAAGCTCGTGGAGGGGCACAAAGAGGTTGGTACATGGGGTCACTGGAAGGCTGGGCTGATTGCTCAGGTAAGCAAAATTGTCCTGGGAATCCACAGATTTGAGGGTCTGGAGACAGAGAAGGGAGCCCCTGAGCTGTTCTAGTCTGGAATCTTGCCCTGGCTTGGGGGACAGGGCTGCTCCTCACGCACTTAGCCCCAGCACAACGGGAGCAAAGCTGGACACATGGAGAACTTTAATACCATCTAAACTAAGCCAAATTGCTTTACATAACAAACCATTTACTTAAGCTAGTTGTTCTTTGGAACATCAATGTCGGGCTTGAGGGAAGCTGCCTGTTTTTCCAGGGCTGAAGTGAAAGATGGCAGAAATTCCAGGGGAGAGAATTCCGCTGGGATCCTCAGCATCCCTGGTAGACAGTGTGCTTCTGGAGCTGCTGGTTGTTGTGCAGTTGGGATTTTTCCCCGTGGGTTTCTTTATTTTGTTAAGTTTATAAAACCTTGTATTTATTCCAAATGAAAATATTTAGTTTATTCTAATTCTTTAAAATCTGGAAGCAGGTCGAGGCATCCTTGTTTCCAGAAAAGCTGCAACCTGCAGTTAAAGGGAGACGTTGAGGGTATGGTAGATGGAAAAACAAGTAATTTAGCAAAAGAAAAATTTCTTTTCCATTTTTTCAAGAAAAAAATCCCATGCAGACATGAGACACAGCCTGGTGTGCCTATGCCAACACAGAATGTGAGCAATCCAGCTCCTACAAAGTCTTGTGGAAAACATGGCCTGGGTATTGCTTCTGTGAATAGCAGATGCACTGCATTTTTCATATGAGCAGTGTGCCTAATCATGTATACTGTACAGTACTTAGGTTAACAATATAAACTAGACCCTGAGAAATATAGCTATTGTAATCTTTTCATTATTTATCCATTTTAATCTCTATTAGGAGAATATGTATAATTTATTTTTTATTTCTGCAATGAATAATATAACTAAGATCTCTTTATACTTTTTATTTGAAAATTCTGTTTTAAAGCACTCTGTTGGATAACATTCACTATATTTTCCTTTTTTTGATAATAAAAGTGAAAATAATATGCAAAGCTTTTGTACTGCAATGCATATTAAAATGCCCTTAATGCAGTGATGTGCCTGGCACTCCAGAGATTTGAGAACTGCTTTAGCTGTGCACTGAGACCTTGGAGTTGTATGGCCCAGCACCAAAGACCTGAATATTCATGCTAAATTGTTGGATTTCTGTGCTTTTAAAATCTTGTTTTAAATTTCTTCTCCTCTTCTATCCTATTCAGATTTTACCCCCGCTAAAACTGTTGTTGTCAATATCAGAATTGCACTTTTTGCCAACAGTTTAAATGATTGCTGGGCATGGGCCTTAATGTTGCAACATGGGATAGGCAAAATCCCAGGTAGGGAAGGGGTCAGTAAGAGATTTTTCTGGCCAGAGAAATGTGATCCAGAAGCCATGGCTTCTGCAAGAATGTTCCTTGATAGTGTTGAGCCCCTCTCTCAAGCTGTGGAGAGCTTCCCAAAATGTCCAATGTTCAGGGATTTTCTCCACAGTGAGGTTGAAAGAGTCTGGATGCATATGGCCTTCAAACTAAAAACTCCTCTTCAAAGATGCAAATTGCTAATTATTATTAATCATAATCTGAGAGGCTCATTAAAAAATCCCAGCGTATTTTGGGGAAAAAATAATAAGAGCTGCCTCCATCAGCTTCCTTTCGTAAAGAGAAGGAGGTCGAGGGTCAGGGCAGAAAGACAATTACAGAAAATATCACCCAAGTCTCAGCTGTGACAGATGTATTCCTGGAGAGGCCTCCTGCCAGCCTGTGCTAAAATCCTGGCTGCCATGGAGGTGACAGGTCCCTGTGCTGCCCACTGCCAGCAGCCTGCATCCTTCAGGAGAGATTGGCTCTGATTTTGGGGGACCAGTTTCAATTTCCCACAAGAGATGGCAAGCAGAAAGTCTGTCCCAAATCTTGTCCATGAGAATCCCTTCACTCTTCTAACAGTTGCTATTGCTTTCACAGGTATTTACCCCTTTAGAAAAACAGAGCTGAATAAAAGGAGTGAGGAAATTCTGGTCCCATGGGGTTTATTTACTAAATTAAAGGATTGATACAACCTAATAAATGAGTCTTGTTGGTCTAGGGACACATGATTGCCAAATTAATTTGGTGTACAGAAAGGTTTGCTTCTTTCAAAATTCCCTGCATGACCGTGAAGATACAGCATTGGACCATCTTAATTCAGGATTAAAATTCTTCAAGAGGTATCGGTTTAACTCCTCTGGATGCCCCTCCTGCCCTCCCTCCCTTGCAATTCAAAGCAGCAGCAGCATCTGCAGTAATGCAGATCAGCTCTGTAGTCTAAGCAAAAGCCAAGAGTTTTGGACACCAAGAAAACAGCCCTTTCCACTCCCTGCCTCACAGAAGGAAAGACATTGTGCCCATGGATGTAGGGCCCCAGGGTGTTTTTAAATTAGCTGAAGACGCCTGCATGAAGTTTGACTGCAAGAACAGTGTGGTAAAACACATATTACCACTTTCCTACATTATTGTTAATCACTATTTTCTAGAACAGTTAAACTGCCATCTCCTTCCAGAGAATAATTACTGCTATTTAATTGTATTTATAATTTAGTATACACCTGAAAAATATGCTATAAAATATCAGGGGGGTTCCCTTTAATACTGGTGTTCCATTTACAAACTGTCACATTTATAATGCGTCTTTAATCTTCTGTGGTCTGCTAGAATTTTATATTAAAGTCTGCTTTGTGCTTTAAATATTAAAGATTCTGCAGTACTTCAAAAGGTGATAATGCCTGATGCTCTGGTGGTGCTTAAATCTCAACAGCTAAATATATTGAGGAATGTTCGGTGGCCCTGGCTTAATTAAACATGTATGTGTATTTTCAAATGCAATCTTTTTCTGCTTGTTAGGTTTTTGACAAACCTCCAAACAGGTCCAGGTGGAACAAAGCATGTAAACAAGCTTGTGAATGCAAGCTTAAAACACTCAAATTAGCACCTTCTTACAATTAATATGCAAACCCTGGGATCTCTGTTATTGATAATGCCATTTAATATTATTTGCAGCTGAGCTTTATGTTCTAGCCTTTTAATTTTTCTAAGCTGTGTCCACTTTAATTATGTGAAAATGTACTGTTAGAGACAAGTCATCCAATGAGACCCTATTTACTATGTGCAACTTACTCTACCCTGTGTAACGTAGTATAAATTACAAGGCTGTGGGAGCATTTCAGTACCGTTGGCTTTAGAGTGTTTAATGGTCTAATTTAGCACATATGGCTAAACCTGGAGCCATCGAGGTACGCACATAGGTTAACACATAGTCTTTTTATTGTTTTCTTTGCTGGTTCCCCACCCCCCGTGGGTTAATAAATTCACTTATTGCATCTTCTTCTAGATTGGATTGCAAGTGCTATAGGGGAGCCAAACTCTCTCAGGTGGGAACAGGCACAATACCCAGTGCCAGGGAAGGATGTGAGCCCCTCTCAGCACCCTGGTGCATTTATCAGGAACAGGCATATTTTATGGGAATCAAATTGCTCTGACTGCAGCGTCTGCTCTTGCAGGTTTCTAGAAACAGAAGACTGTTTCAGAAGGATTTTCTTCGCTCCAAAATAATAGGGCAGCAAAGCTTGACAGCCCCAAAGCATGCAGAGATTGTGCCCCATGGCTGGAACCTTCCTGTGGCCACTTTCACTGGCAGGCGTGTTGGTGTGACTGCTCCTGCCCAGTTAATTGGTGCAGTCACAGACAGTGTGTGTAGTTAAGGTCTTGTGTTAATGACATGCTGTTTCACCTACCTTAAAATTAGTCCATATCCAAACCACCTGTCCTGCCATTTCTTTTTAAATTTTGCACTTTAAACTATAGGTTTTCTGATTAGGTGTTCATGTTTTTACAAAGACAAGAAGACAAACATGTATGAACGCAGACGTATTAAGGTATAGGCATATGATTTGATGCACATATCAACAAACCAAATAGCTCTGCGTGTGTGTGGGAACATTGCCTTCCAGCTCTGGATAAATAGAGGCTGGCCATCATTCAAACAGGGAAGGAAACATTTCATATGTGAAGAGATATGGGAAATTATTTCATTTGTTTTGGTGCAAATATGCAGCAATTGTCCAAATGCATTTGAAATATGATGAAAATATCTATGCATGCACCTGAGAAATGTTCTTTTTATTCTACTGTAATAGGTAAGGTGATGGCAGAAACTGGGGAAGCAGAAATAGATCTACTGCAGTTTTCCAGGTGAGGCAATGTTAGTGGGAAATGACAAGCAGGCTATAGTTATTATAATACCCAGGGCAAATCAGCAAGCACGCACAGTGATAGACAAATCTAAATTAATCATAGCAAAGGTGGTGTGTCATTTTAATGTAAACTTACTGTATGGGAACTTGTAAGAATATTGTAAAATAGGTGAAATACCAGTCATCATAAGCACCTAACAGAATGTTTTTTCCGGAAAATACAAATGCAAGCTGGACTACTGCAGCTGCCTAATTTTAAGATAAATAACTTTTTTTAATTTTTATTTTAGCAACACCACAAAGCCTAGTGGTGGCTTTTGGCAAACATAGGACTACTAAAATTTTAAATCTCTCAAACAAGCACCTTGAGAAATCAACCTCCCCATTTTATCTTTCATTTTAATGTTCTTCTATTCAGGCAGGGGACTGGTTAGCTAGTTGTCATTAAGTCCTTATGAGTGAAAACTGTTTGTTTCCCTGTAGAATTTAGCATGTTTTCTCAGCCTGTAACCATCACCTATAATTAAAATGTAGTCCTAACAACATCAAGGTGCAGAGAGTAAAAGAGTCAGTTCACCTCTGGAGCTGCACGCTTTGTGGAGCTCCACAGCCCCTCAGAAATGGAAGCTAGGAGAAACTGTCTCTGTGATCTTTAATGGATTTTTAAAGATGACAAGAAAGGAAATGGGAAACTAAAGGCATGGAAGACATAAATTCCCTAAAGGTGCATTCTGAAGTAAATCAGAGCAACTGAAAAAGTGAATTCTTTGAGCCCTGGGATATCTCCCAGGTTTTTCAGCTGGACACTTACAGCTTGTCGGGTCCCTGAACACCTCTGCTCTGGGCATGCTTTGACACAGCGAGTCACAGAAAGATGAACAACATCACCTGAAGTGCTGTTTGAGGGGCAGAAAATTGCTCCCATTGCACACTGCTGCCTTTACTCTAAATCACATGACTTATTACAACCTTCCTTCTATAAAAGAAGTGCCATTTAGGTATGTTAACTTCTCCAGCTGCAATAGGCATCCTTCTCTCCTTATTTCCACAACAGTTAAATGCAGTCAAAGAAAGAGGTGAAGATCAGGTTTTATAAAATCAAACTTGAGTTGTTCTCAGGGCTACAGCTGCACGAAAGCTAAATAACAACAGGCAAGAGCAAGAAGCCTAAAAAAGCTCTGTTACCCAATATATGTTATTTAGATATGTCTGTTTCTATAAACTGGTAGGGAAAAGAAGAAAATCAGTTTGCCTTCCAAAGATATCTAACTACAGCTGTGCTTTGTAATTCTCAGTGACTAGTACAGGCTAGGGCTGAACACCGTCAAACCCTCTGGAAGAAAAGAAGACCCTATTTTTAGGCAGTTTCGTTTATTTATGCAATTTATCAGATCAAGTAATGTGCATTCATCAATCAAATAGAATTTGAATGTAGGGTTTACAGGCAAAATTACAGCGTCAGTCTCGTGTTTTAGTGTATGAACTAACTCATTAACTGTATATATTTGAGGGGGAAGGGGGTTTGTGCACTGAGGACTCAGCCCTGCTCCCAAGGCTTTGCTCAGCATGAAGGACCCAATACACTGTGTTATGTTGGGGAACTAACAGGACCCAAATCTGTCAGAACAGCCACCAGTGTCTGTGTGGGTGTTATCAGCCTGTTCACATCATACCAGAGCTTTATGCTGAAACACTGGAGGAATTTCTGCATTATAGTACTTAATTACTTTGGAATCCTGGATGTTCATTCTTACTAAAAAAGCCCCAAAACAGTCCATTTTAAAATTTGACCTCTTTTCTCCTATTTCTGCAATCTACTGGTAATCAATCTGATTAACTGTTGTTCTTGAGTTCCAAGATCATTCTGGAGAAACTGTAATTACTACCTTTTATATTTTTTATGTGCAACACATATGTTGCATTTATCTGTCTTTCAGAAATAAAAAAGCCTTCTATAGAGTGAAAAGAGAGATATTGGTAAGGCTGGTGGTGAGTATTGCAGAAAATATTCTGATAACAGAAGGATCAGTATACAGAAGCAGTACTGTAGACCCCTATGTTTGAAAGGAGTTATTCTGTCTTTCTTCTCTGGTGTGGCATGGGTCCATGGAAAATGTTGCTTTTTTCAGTCAGTCACATTTTTACTCAACTACCATAAATAATACCAGTCAGAGATGATAAAAGGAAACATTTTCTCTTTCCATGTTCTCCAGCATTGTGAATCATTGATTCTTCTTTCAAATCTCCTTTCAAATGTGAGAGCACTCAAAGAAGGTGACTTGCTCAAAACTATTAGTGTTATAAACCTGATATTGAGGCCTGGAAATCAGTTGCAAGGTTCATGTACCAGTGTTTGCTTAGGTTGAAGGCAAGACATGTAACTGCAGCTAAATCCTTTGGCAGCAGGCACAGCAGCGTCCTTCCCCAACAGGTAAAGGAGGAATGCAAGGACAGGGTAACTTTGGGTGCAGGGCAATACAATCTATCACTCCACAGGTGCAGGATGAGGCTCTGCCAGTAGCTCCATCTCCCTGTATGAGCTTTGCTTGAGCACAGGGCACAAGATCTGCCCCTTACTCTGAACACCTTACAGTAGGGTTTGGGTTTATCAGCTCTCTAGCATTAGAGCCCTATCGATTAATGAGCCTATCTGGAGACTCTAAGGAGGAAGAAATGAGAGGGATATGATGACATACTACCTGATACCACACATGGGGAATGGCGGTATATCATACCATAGTGAGGATTCAGGGGAGATGTCCTGAGTTTGTCTAAAATGACTCGCTGCTCTCTTCTCTTTTTACTTTGCACTACTAGCCACTTTCCCATGGAAATCTCTGCCTTTTTTCTTTCTGATGCCATTATCTCAGAAAAACACATCCCAAACCAACCCTTATTTCTGTCAGTCTTTGTTGGCACCTCTGTGTTTAAAGCAGCCACTTGTAAGCAATTAATCCCTCCGCACACCCATACACAAGGTAATCACTTTTAAACAGAATTTAAAAGAAACAGATCATGGCATTGCATCAGGCTGTTTTCCTGAATGTTATAATTTTCAGACTCCAGTGCACTTTCTTCTGGTGAAATGTTCCTGCTATCTCTCTCAGACTGATTTATTGGATTGTTGCTTTTGTTTTTCTTGGGGGGGATTACGTCGGTCATTTTTAGTGGTGCTTTTGGCTCCAATCAGTAATACATTTTTACAGCTTCAAAACACTCCAGGATTCACAACTTGTAAATGTCTCTGATTCTTGATTTCTTTCAAGTGCCTGCTACATTGGAGAAAAGGTAATAGCAATTCCAGAACTGAAGGAAAGAGAAATCTTGCCATGTTATCAGCCAGCTGCTGCCTTTTCTACTGATAGCACTTAATTGCATTTACAATTTCCTCAGATTTCCAACTATTTCTGTCAGATTTGCTTTTAACTCACTACAGATTGTGTGCATTGACTGTGCAACAACCTCACTCAGAGCTGAAATATTTAATCACTACCCGTGGATAAATGTTTTCATACTTTATGCTATGTTGTTTAGAAGTGAGGCATATATAAGGAACAAAAAATCTGTCAGTATGCATTTTCTATTGGAATGTTGCATAGGTTTTTAATTGGAAAATAGGCTTTTAAAGGTAATCATAGCTGAAGACTAGAGTTAGGAAGTGAAGCATATTTTTGCGTGATTTTTCTTCTTAACATAATGAACCTTTTTGTGTCTGTCATAGAAAACATGGAAATTTCATTCTCTTCTCTGTAACTATCTTCACTTAAATGTTTTAGGTTCAGTTGCTTTGAATGGTTTGCAAGTAACCTAAAGGGCTGTGTTAATATTAGCCTGCAGTGAGCACATACTGGCACTTTGTTGCTGTTTGGAGAAATGACCGGTTTACTTGGTTATATTGACAGCTCTACTGTAAAATTTGCTGGCATTAAAGGTCAAAAAGACCCAGTTTTTCCTCCAGTTGCTTCTATCCAAAAGAGAATAAATCTCAGAGCAGAATCACTTCTCTGACAATAATTTATGAATTATGCACTGACTGTGTTTGAATTGAGAAAGGCTTTCATATCCTTTCCATTAGCTCAGATTAAGTTTTCATATAGATGCTGGGAAGCATGCTAGCAATATCCTTAGCTCATTTTTATGAAAATTTTATCAGTGCTTTTTTCTGTACTACACTCCAATTGGGATGTCTCAGAATCTAAAGCTCAGCTTTGGACATGAACTTCTCTCAACCTGGCTGGCTGCTGCTCTAAAGGTTTCAATATTTTATGGGCTCTGGCTAACTCAGCCGTGAGATTCAAGCTGCAGAGATTTAACTCTAATGTAAAATCATGAACGGATGAAAACTGGGATGTCATAAGTAATACATCTACAAGAGCAGGATGCAGTTACCATTTTTAAAAGGTTTTTAAAAAGAAAACAGCATTCTCTACTCCCTCTTTGTATCCTAAAATGAAAAGCCTCTGAGCTATTGTACTAATACATAACCATCTTTTCTTGCCTGCTTTTCTTCAATTGCTGCTTAATTGTTGTGGGTTTTTTCCTTCAGGTCCACCATCAACAAGAAAGCCCCTAATGTCAGCTTCCTAGAGAAATGGGCATCACATCGCTTAGTGTTTATAGGCCAAATCCATTCCTTAGCATCTTCCCTTTTTTGTCTCAAAACTGATTTAAAACATTTGGAAAATCTGTCTATTCAGCCGGAGTGTTCTGGTGCATTCTTTCCTAGAAGCAGTGGGGTCAGATGCGATCTGTCTGATGGACTTTTTTGCTGCAATCTATAGCCGTTTCCCTTGAGTCCTGCCGAGCCCAGCAAAGCAGCACAGCCCTATAATGGCCCCAATGACAATATGTTCTTTGTGTGAAAGAATCCAGGGGGAAGTGCTGGAAGGTGCTCTGGTCAGTAAAAAAATAGTTTTAGTGCTTGCTTATTTTTATCATTATGTACGTTGCCTCCACTGGAAATATTTTCTTGACAGTAAATAAGCGTCACCATAAAACATTTAACAAGCATGAAGAGAACAAATACAGAGTCCTTTTCATCTTAAAAGGCTTCAGTTGTTAATGTCTGTTATTAGCACGTTTCATTTGAGAGGGCATAAAAGAGGGACTGTATCTTGCGTATTTTTGGACTCACAGTCAAGAGTTTAATCTGTTCACAAATGTTAAGTCCCTTATGTGTGATGACAGAAAGATTTCTCTCCCTCTTTAAAAATGTGACCTAGTCCAAAACTCTGTTAGGACAATACGATGACTGAGGTCTGTAGTTGCATTTTGGCAGGGTTATTCAGGCATAATGCATAGGTACAATTAGGGAAGCCCCTCTGTAGAAATGACTTCATCTGCTCCCATAATTGGTGCCCATCTCTGCCTTCCCTAGGATGCTGGTCCAGTGTGCAAGTTTCACCTTTGTTTTTGCTGGGTGCCAGCAACACCTAATCATCCTGTTAACTGCAAATCACACTCTGCTCTTTCAGCTTTGCACACTATTCATTAACAGCTATAAATATTCAGAATCAGAAGCATCCCTGTCCTGTATCAACACTGCATGGGGCAAAACAGAACTGTGCTGCTCTGCTGTATAGGCTCTCTGTACGCAGCTTAGCATTAAGTCCTCCATCACCTCACCTTAAGCACTTGCAATTAACAACTAATTTGAGGTAGATGGGACTTGGACATGGGCAGGTGAATAGGTACTGATTTATTTTTTTATTTTTTTTTAATTTCCAGTCATTTGCCTGGTCATAACCACACTGCAATGCTGTCACAAAAATGTGGCTTCTGCAATGAGGGGGTACCAGCCTACCGTGGTGGAAGGAAAAAGACATTTTAAAAGGTCAGTAATAGACCAGGTCTTACACTTTAACTTCAATTATCCACACCCAGCCAAGGCAAAACACTTATTTGGGTTGGCATCACCTCTCTGAGCTTGCCCTTGGCCAGTGCCATCATCTGGGCAAGGCCTCACCATGCGGTCACAAGAGCATGGCCAAGCATTGCTGGCGGCAGCTGCACTCAGCCCCCGCACAGCCAGCAGCCACCGAGCTGTCCCCCACGAGTCCCCAGCGTGCCTCAGCACAGGGCATCCCCCTCCAGACAGCACCAGGGGTAAAGCTTGCCTAATTTAAAGCCAAGTCCCCCAACTGACTCAGAAGAAATAGCCCCACAGGGTGAGCAGATTTACCAGCTGTCCGGCTTCTCTCACCATTGATCTCTGAATGTTTGATGTTTGATTTGCTTCTGCTCCCTTCCAGCTGTAAGGCTATTTGCATCTGTTCTGTCCTCCACCCATAGTCTTCTCTCTTGGCACTGAGCTGGGTCTTCTCTCTGTGGTCCTTTTCTGTATTGCAGATCTGCAGTAATCCCCAGCCTCGGTACTGTTTCAGATGGGGCTGGAGAAATTGTGGGGAACCAGACTGAAAATAGCCTAAAAGAAAGAGTTTTGCAGTTTGACTACTTTTACTAGATTTCTTTTTCCCACAATAGAGCTGCCTAAGGTTTTCATTTGATGTTAGGCAGTGTGTGAAAACCTTCACCCAGGACATCTGGCATGGCTTTCAAGGTTTTGTTGTGGCATATTACTGCTGAGGATCTTTCTAGGGCCCTGTAACTGCACCAGGCCTTGAGAGTGTGATATCAGCTGTCTGGTGGAGACTCCCAAGGAGCATGAAAACCAGGTAATGCCAGGATATCCAGAAACTGCAAGGTGCTGCCAATCCCCAGAGAGGAGAGTGTACCTCTACTGAAGAGCCCATTGGGTTGCAACTATTTGTTCGTAAGTATTTTCTCCTAAAAACCTGCATCTCTTTAGTGAAGTTCTCAGAAAGCACTTTTCAGAAATGGGTATAGAGCTTATAACAGTTATAGAGCTTAGGTCAATATCTACATTTCTTACAAGTGAATGTGATGAAGATATCTTTATTAGCCGCTCATTGGAGGTAAGATGGCTACAGCTGGGTAAATAGGGAAAAAGGTTTTCCTATCCTGTATAACTCAGTACACTTGGGATTACAAAAATCTTCTTCTACACAGTAGGAACATGGATCTCCTCTGGGAAAAGGGGGTGAGAGAGGCAGCATGGAGGAGCATTTACAAGGTGATGTGGTTCCAGCTCAGGGAAGACCAGGTCCAAGTATCCCACACCCCAAGCAGGGTGCTCTGTTCCACAGGATGCTGCCAATGGTGGGTTAGTCCCTGGGCTGGGAAGTAGATGACAGCCTCACTGATAATATCCCTCAGATTTGCCTGGATAGCACCCTTTTGGATTTCAGTAAGGTGTCATTGTTAATACTGGTGTGCCTTTCTTAGACAAGCAGATTTTATTCCTAAAGCTGATATCAAAAGATTTGGTGCCCATGGAGCCAACACCATTTTTCAGACCCACCAATTTAATTACCTGGCTAATAGGATTCTCCATCAGGGTGAGACATTACAGCAGAGTGTGGAAGGATTTGTTTTCAGCTTTGAGGAGTGAAGATGCTGAGTCTTTGGTCTGCTCTAAGGGCTGGCTGTCCCTGGCTGTTCCCCAAAATGTTCACTAAAGGCAAACCATATCTTAAATAGAGCTTCCAAAAAAAAGATATCCTTGAGAGATCATCTAACTATACCAGATCCTGTATTAATGTAAGAAGTCAGAGAAGACGTTCTACTTTTCTTTCCTTTTTATTTTCTTACCTAACATTTCTTAACTATTTTTGTTTTCCTTACATTTTTAGGACTCAATATAATTTTCTCTTCATCACACAACCAAGTCAGGCTGTTTCTGGGTGAGAAGGAGGGCTGCCATATAGCTGATGAGCAGGTGGGTTTCTGCTAGCTGCTAGCCAAGTGTTTTGTTAGCAACACCACCACTACAATGGCAATATGAAGCTACTGTCTTCTGACTCCTGTCATGAGGCCTCAAGTGAAAAAGGACCAAATAACTCTAAGGTCCAGAAGAAATGCTGCAAACAGTGTTGTAGCCTGAGACTTTGCATAGATGAGAGATTTTTTTCACAGCAGTCCTTGACTGGCTGTCTGTAGACTACAAGACACCTTACTCTGTCTCAAAGAAAGGTAGTGTCACACAGTTTTTCATGGAAAAAAGTTGCTGTATGTGGGTGTTCGTGTCTTATAGCAGCAGTATGAGGCACATGGATTGCTGAAGCATACCCACAGATCCAGAGGTAGTCAAAAATGCATAGCTGTTTCTAAAACAACATAAACCATCACACATTTGATGGCTTTCCATATCCAGATGGACATTACTTACATGGCCAATCATTAAAGGTAAACCATATGGCCATCTCTTCTTTTTTATTGTGAATTTCTCTCATATGTCAGTGTCTAGAATACATTTGGAGCGTTTGACTAAAATAGGGGCATAAGTTTGTCCTTTCCACCTTACAAGCATTTTACCAGCCAGTGAGCTCTAACTGGCTGCAGAAAGGCAGATTCTGTATGTTTCCTTGCACTGGGTCTCTTTTTGTAATTCCACTATGCTCTCTCCAGACAGTGCCATTAGAGCATGTAAAATTTAATTTCCATCTCATCAGTGTCAGAAGCTGATCAAAGATTGCTCACAAAAAAATTATTGTGCTACTGGCTGCATCCAGAACATATGGGCATAGCATTAGTCACCATAGCCTCCACAGCTCCTCCAGCAATTATCATCAAGGAGAAGAGGCATGTCGTATACTTTAAAGGCAGACACGCATTTCCCAGTATGTTTCCTAATAGCAAACACCTCTAGTATGGCAGGATAAGTCAGAAATTGAGCCTTATATAAATCTGTAATGTAAAGAGTTGACCTCATTGTCACCTAAACCACAGTGCCTGGGGCATATGTGTTATCAGCCACGTGTGTGTACTTTGTCTGGGGGCAGCCCTCCAGTGCGAGCAAACACAGCTCCTGCCTAGGGCAGCGAGGCTGATAGGGTGGCAAGAAAGCAGAACTGGGATTTTTCCTCTTCTAATACCAGCTTCTTTTTTCTGCTGTAATGTACTGAGGAATGACACATTCCTTACACTACTCACACCAAGGGGTATTTTCTGTTGGCTAAACAACACAGAGTGTGTCATTTTACTTAACCATCTTTGTAATCTCAGATAATGAAGCCACTAGGCACATATTAAAATTAGCACTGCTACCCCAAGTAGACAGGTTTCTGGGTAGACTTCTCCCTTGGCTTTGTTTGGAAAAATGCTCATTAAAGTGCAGAAATGCAGTTTATGGGAAATGGCTGGAGCCTTTACAACATGTTCAAACCCTACCATTTTCTGGGGAAACCACACACTGCCTTTCTCCTCAAGGCCTTGGGGGTGGACCTTGACTGCTGTTTTTTTAGCTGTTCTCCCATCTAGGATACTACAAGGCATGAAATTGTGGCCACCTCCATGAGGCACAGACTAGGAAGGACACTGGGACCATGGAAACGTGGTGAGCCACCAGCTGGCAGGGGGGAAGAAGAGGTCTGAGGTCTGTCATACTCTGTGTTCAGTTTTCAGTTTGGTTTCAGAGGTTTGTTCCTTTTCTTGGGCAACCTACCTTAGTGTAAGCATGGCTCTAAGCAAAGTTGGAGTCACTTTCTGGAGCCCTCAAGAACTTGTAGGGCTCAAGGGCCTCACCTCAAAGTATCCACCAGTCACTGAAAATAATATGCAGAGGAATTTTCATATCTCATCAATTCCATGAGGACTGCAAGATAGGATACAAGAGGTAGGAACAAGAAAACTTGCTGATTGATACACAGCTTATTTGAAAATAATTTCAGGATAATGCACAGACACACAGTTTTCGTACATCCTTGTCTGTCTTCATGTAGGCATGCCTCAAAAATGATACCTCCTCCTGCCATATCTTGGGTACTGTTTTTTCTCAGGAAATTCACCTTGATTGGACTTCTTCTATGGACTCACACAAATCCCATTGACTACCATTTTGTTACCGTTTGTTATAAATAACCATATGTATCCTAGATAAATATATAGTTGTTTTTTGCCTCCCCTGAGTGCAAAGAGGAGTGAATATACCACTTCCACTCTGTTTATGTGATGATTGAGTTGAGAGTTTCCATCCTTCTGTTTTATACCCTCTGAGATAGGGACATGCTTTGAATTATGTTCTTTCTTTTTTTTACTTCTTCAGCTGATCTTTCAATAGCTGCTGTGGTTGCCTCTCAGTCTGTCCACACAACAGAAAAATACAATACTGAAACCTTCTACTTTGACATTTCCATCAGGAATAAACTTCCCTGTATGCCTGCCCTTTGCTAACTTCCCACTTGTGTTTGAGTTTGCTTCAAAGAGTAGACAGGGAGCTGTTCCCAGAAGCACAAGCTCTCTTTGTGAAAAGCCACTCTACAAGCTAAAGGAAGTTTTTGAATTATGCCAGATTATAGTATTTTCATATAACAATGAACTTTTTTTTAATTGTTGCCATAGTAAGTTAAAAATTAGTTACTTGTCTGGGAAGTGTTTAAGCAAGATATGTCCTTACAAACTTATCTTCTAATTTTATTTTTGAAACAAGATTCTGTACTATAAATTGAACCATCTTTCTCTCTGTTGCCTTTTTTTCAATAGTGATTTTCAGACTCCCTAGGTCTTGCATGCTATTGTAACAGATTATACTGACCACAAATTACATGTGCAGATAGTATTTTAGCAATTAAAATATATTTTCTTCTAGAGAATTACCATAGAAAAAGGAGTGTTAGAACAAAAAAAATCCTTCTGTGTATTTTAGAGAAACTGTACTTTAGAAAGGTGAGACCAAGAGTAGAGGATGGAATGTGCTGGGCATCCTGTGCCTTAGGACCAGATGAGACTCCTCCAAAGGAAAGGTTTGCTTATTCCCACGCAGCGGAGCATCTAAAGCCAGCATTACAAAGTGAATCAGGTCGTAAATGCACAGTTTGGGTTATTTTGTTTGAAATAGTAATTGCACTACCCAACAATTGCTAAGAAGCTGCTGTTTGCAAGGCAAATATTTTGTATCAAGCCATTACTGGGTTTGTTACGAGCTGTGGACACATAATAAAAAATGACTACAGTAATATCTTGATGATAGTCCCTACACTGATCAACTGCAAATGATCTGATTAACAGTCAGCTGCTGATTCCCAGTTTAATTAATCCTGATGGGCTATTGATGCGCCGCAACTGTTTGTCCTAATAATGAGGTTTGAAATTAGACTGCGACAAGCCACTTAGACAGCTGCCAAGGAAAATAATCATTTAGGAGGGCGAGCAATGGAGATGGCAGAGGAGGAATGGCTGCTATTTGACAGAAAATTCACATGGCTGTGTCACATGTGTTTTATTTTTACATTTGGAGCACATTAACTGTACCAGCAGTAAGTGGTGACTGCGAGACACATAACTAGCTTTACAATTAAGAGTGCTACTTCTCATCAGTATGCAAAAGCTAAACATGAAACATGAAGTGTGTTAATAGCAGAATATATGTAGCTACAGACCATTGAACAATTTAGGTCAGTCCTTTGCAATGTTTAATTAGACTAATATATCTGTTTGCAATTAATAACAGATGTGACAAGCTAATGTGTCCATGTACTGACAAATTAACCTTTGCCCATCAGCTGCTCGGATCTGTGAGAAAAGTGCCATGTTTTGCCTCTGTTCAACTGAACCTAAATAAAATTGCAGGATAATTATAAACATAAATGTTAATAGAATGTGCTTTCCATGGGAAGCAGAGACCAAAGGCAAGTATTTCTCAGCCAGGTCGTCGTACTGTACTTTGCCACGTGTCAAAACCTGCAAATTATATTTTTCCATTTGTCTCAGTGCAATTAGTGTGTGGTTTGACACATGCTAGTTCGATAGTCCTCACTGCCAGTAGACCCGGGACATACCAGAAACCCTAAATTAATAGCCAGGATGAGAATGCTTCCATAGCCATTCAATCCTTGGCCTTATTTGCTGTCTGCAAGCAAATGTGCCCTCAATTTGTGACAAGCCTTGCCACTGAAGTGACGTGGCAGACATGTCTGTCAGGACTTGGGCTGAGGCCATCAGCATATTCCAGATAAGTAATGGGAACATCTCTCACCCCCTGGGCTGGTGGTCTGTTTGCATTTCCAACATCACTCTCCTTCATTCTCTTTCTCTCTCTCCTGCTACCACCCCTATATTTATATATATATATAAATATATATATATAATATTTGTTTGTTTGTTTGTTTGTTTGTTTTTAATATGTATATAAAAATATATATATCTTAAAATTATAGGCACCTTATATATATGTTACATATATCCATATTTCCCTGCTTTGCATTAAGCTCTGTTTATAAATATCTGTAGCTGGTGGGATTTATTGAGACTGTGTTTGTATATATGCATATATATGTATATGTGTATGCATGTGTGTATACACACATTCATACACATGCAATGTGTGGGTACATATGCACACTCTATGCATACATATATGCACTTGTCTCTTATTTATAGTAAAGGTACTTGCAAATAATAAGATTTTTAAATACCATTAAGCAGTTATTTTCCTCTAGATATGATCTAAACTGCAACCTTTTTACCTTCAACGATAAAGAAAAGGAGTGGCATGTTTTGGTGTTCCACATCTCCATGCTTACCACCTCTGCAAAACCAACCTTTTTGGGCACATTGGCATGTTGGCTTCCTTTAAATTCTCTCTGTTAATGGCTCTCAAAGACTAGATACTGACCTAGGCAGGCCCAGCACTGCCACTCTTGATAGTCTTGCTCTGCATTTTTGTATGCATGTTGGATAGGAATTAATAGCTGGCATCCCTGGGGGCTGCCTTTGTGCTGAGATGATTTGACACCTGTTGTGTGATTCAACATGGCATGTCTGTGGGAGCAACCAAGCCTGGGACTCCCCCTGGGACCCAAGAGATGAGGCTCTCCAGTGGTGGGAACTTTGTGGGAACTTTTGGCACATACTCTTGATAGGTACTTTCTGCTAAAACCTGAAGTTTTGGTTCCGCAATCAACCCCATCTTGGATCATATTTATAGTATCACATCTGAGATTGAGTAGTAGCAAGTCATCAGCAGCCTAGAACTAGCAACAGGATTAGAAGAAAACCCCATAAAAATAGGCCAACATTAAAACACAAAGGAGCTATCAATTACATGTGCTACTTCTCCTTTGGACACTTGCTTTGTGCTGCTGGAATATACACGTAAGGACCGGGTGCATAACAGCATCCCTCACCCAAATAAGTGTCAAGAGGTAAAGCATTATTATCTCTCAGCCATAAAACCACAGTCTCCACTCATTTTCTCTCCTAAAGGTCAGACATTCGCAGCCTGCATGTACTGCCCCTAAAATGAATGCCACACTGTCATCAGCATTCAGCACCACAGCTGCAGAATAAAGGGAGCCCAGCCAGCCACATGAGAAAGAGGAGATAAAAAGAAACCAGAAAGCAAAAATAAAATGCCTTAAGTCTGCAGCAGACTTTTGCCCTCCCTCACTAATCAATTGTCCTCCTGGTGTTCGTTCTGTGCACCAAGTGACTGTGTGGGATGGGCTGTGCAGACAGCAGCAATCACCCAAACACATGGCACAGCCCCGGCCCACGCGGGCGAGAGCAGCAGTGAGCACCCTGCAGCTCTTCCATGCAAAGAGCAAACAAGTGCTGCTTCCACAGCACAGAGGACTCATCCTCCTAAGCTCTGAGAAACCTTGAGACCCTTGTTCCTTTTCACTCAATGTAAGTTTTGTTTTACAGTGAAATGTTTCTCTGTACAAGCTGTCCTTAGCGAGGGGAGTGGAGATACAGAGTGGCAGGAGCCACAGGGGTGCTCCATGTGCTTCCTTGGTGTCACCTCTCCCTGCTGCTTTGGGGTCTGTTGTTAAACCCAAATCACTGATGGGATTTATTCAGAGTGGACCTTGGGCAGGGTTGTCAGCCACCATGCTCCTCACTGTTACAGCAACAAGTCACAGGACATTCCTACATATTAAGGCCAAATATTCTATCCCATAAACCGTGCCTTAAATTTTTAAGTGAAATCACCACCTCACTTGAAACTCGGAATAGGTATTTTTCAATTCTACCTTGGAATGATTTTTTGTTTTGTTTTTTTTCCTTCTAGTTTATTAGGAATATTCATCCTTCAAATTATAAATGAATTTAGAAAGGTATGTAATCTGAATCAGCCGGATTGCTTGTGCAGCTTGGAGTACAGCATATTTTGACATATCAACAGTCTGGGAAGAAGTAAGGAATCCCAATCTTTCCCTTGAAGCTCTGATGTGAGGGCAGTAGAAGTGAGGGTAGAAGGAAGAGGCAGTGTGCTGAGAACTCCAGCATCATAGCTGGACACTTACACCAAAAGCAACAAGCCCCACGATGGAAAACGCTGCCCAGAAGTGTTTAGGTACAGCATGTATGTATGTTTATGGAAGAGGCCTCTGCATAAGCAACAGCCAGAGTCTCAGGTGCTTGTTTCCCGTTCTGGCCTGAGTTTTGCTCTGTGTGTTTGGTGACAGGACAATACAGGGCACATTGGTGTATATTTTTTCTTTCCAGAGCAGCAGAGGGGAAGAGTTGCTCCCTGCTCAGGTACTGGAAGTGCCCAGAGCACGACCTGCAGCGTGCCTGTGCCAGCTACACTATGGGCTTGTCTTTACAGGTTTGCTTTTAATAATTGTACAACAGCTCATGTGTTTGAAGGAGGGAATAGATTTTGAGATTACTCCTGCCCCCTTTTTGCCCTGTGTATCCTTGGGAGCATGGCAGAAAGGTAGCTGCTGGCGCTCAGGGAAAAAAAGAAGTGTAATGGATTGGAAAAGCATATACTTTACTTTGAAAAGTTCATCCACATGTTTCTGGGTAGTTAAAAAAAATAAAAAATAAAAAAAGAGATCTATAAATGCTACATAACTTTTTAATGAATATGGCCTTTAGCTAGGCTGAACTTCCAAAAATGTATTTGAACTACTACAATACTGTATCCTGATAGCTTCCTGTGTGAGGAAGCCTGTGTTTGTGCTGCTTCCAGGAAACCACTATCACAACTGTATATGAACCTAATAGCAGCAGATACAGAACCAATTTCTAAATGAATTGTGAGGCTTTGGAGTGGATTTATCCCTCTCAGCCCAGTTCTGAAAGGCTCCTCACCAAGGAGTGAAAGGTTTACTGCCTCGTGTGGGGCTGCTGGGTTGAGGGTTGTCCCTGTGCCTGTTTCTGCAGGAAGCCAGTTCAGAGGTTGGGAAAATGATCAACTTAAAGTCGAGGAAAGTTCCTGTCCTTTGGGTTAGCATGTTCCTGCCACATCAAATCTCCCCACAGAAGTGCCAAAGGTGGATGCTGTGTGCAGGATCCCAGCACAATGCCCAGCCCACATGCTGAACGCTGGATACGCTCTTCTGGGTATTTAGGCAGCAAAGAGGAATGAATGAAAATCCAATATTCAGCATATATGCAGGCATAACAGATAGGGTGGAATTAACTCTTCGACTGTCATTCTCACTATTTTACTTTAAAATGTGAGTCTTTTTATTATTTCTTCATGCACACATCAACTTTTGCGTCTCTCATTGCAAGACTTCCTTCGTTTCTCTGTAGAGCTACAATCAAAGGATTGTATGAGGGGCCTAATAATTTTCAGAGATTTTTATTTCAAGCCATTAAAGCTGAAATACATTGCTCCCTTTCCAGAGCTTTCAGAAAATAAGCAGATGAAAGCTCTGGGCTTTCTGTTGTTCTTGTTCTTCCACTTGTACAAATAACACATAATAACACCTGCATTCAAAAACAGGGGGTTTTGCCCTTCATATCCCAAAACAGTATAAATTGATGTGGTTCAGATCAGCTATTAAAAATTCCTTTCTACCTTTGCCTCAATTTATAGCAAAGCAATATGGCTCTGGTAGACTGGTATTATGAATACATGGTATTACTGCATAACCTATCATATGAAATTAGATTCTCTATCAAAAACAAAAGTTTTAGCAGGATGAAATTATGATTCTGTGAGCAGGTCTCCTGCTCTGGCATCAACATTGATGCAAAATTGATGAAACTTCCAAGTGAAATTGCATTGTTTGATCTTCACAGTCCTGGAATAACATAGCCTAAAGCTACAGTTTCTGTAAACTTACTTTGCACAAACGACTTAGCCAGTACTGATGTATTGACATAGTGTGCCCATGAATGACATTAGGGCTACTTAGAAAAGAGACAAAATAACAGCAAAAGAATGCAGCAATTGGTTCTGAAATTACCTTTTTCCAGTGAACCTCTCTGAAAAATTACCTTTTTCTGCTGAGTCTCACTCAAAAATTACCTTTTCCAACTGAAGCTCTCTCAAAGTGCCTTGATGTTAAGCAATATAGTTTTTAGTTGAAAATGTCACAAGGCCATGAAAAGAAATTGATAGAAAATTTCAGGGTTCCTTGTTGATATTTGAAGCAGCCTGTGGATTTTTGTTCTTTAACACAGATCTTCTCTGCTGTGCTACCACTTTGATTTCTGTATTGCCCAAACCAGCATGTTTCTAGGCTTAATGGCTTCACCGAGAGGAATGTAAAGGTGATTTAGTTATTTCTGTGGAGGTGATGTTACCAGGAGAAAATCAGTAAACAGATGTCTTCTGAGCCCTTTCCAATTGCATACAAGGCATTGGTTTGCTTTTAGTCATGAATTAGAATAAACAATCTCTCTCCATGTATTTCTTTTTAATGCTTCTATAAATGCAGTAGTACTCTGATTGTCTGAACTACTTAGGTGAAGGTGTTCAGATATTTGTCTACATATGTGGCTGACAGGAAACGGTGATCCAGAGCTCGTGGAAATCAATGGAAGGACTCCCACAGCATCAGCAGGCTTTAGTTCTGACCTGTAACTGGAAGTTAAGAGACCAGGTGACTGTCAGCAGGAATTTAGAGTGGAGGATTGCACAGGCAGGGATCAGGTTTTTCTGTACTTGATAAGACTGAAGCCTCAGGCTGTTCATGCAGGTGGATCTAACACCTGTACACAGCCTCAGTGAACTGTGGCAGGCAAAAGAGGCAGTGTCTTAGCAAAACTGGGGGCCAGGAGACACCAAGATTAAAGGTATGGGCACCTGAATAAGATACCAACAGACAGCAAGGAGATAATTTTCTAGTGCAGTGGAAGTAGTTGCATGTGTACAAGTTCTTAATGTGGTACATGCAAGGTTAACTTGGATGTTACTCTGAGGAGTAAGGTACTTTGCATTTGCTGAGGGTTTGAGCATAGATGCAGGCAATAACTGCAGAGGAGCTGCCTCTGCTAGCTCCCAGCCTTGAAACGAGTTCACGTGCTCATGACATGGGGGGAAATTCATCTCCCTTGCAACACTTGGTCTAAACTAGCAGTTAAAGTTCCCTCAATAGTCCGTGGAGACAGAGAGACCCTAGCAAGTTCCTCCCTCCTCTCCTGGTGTAATTTTCATCCCTTCTGATGGCAGATCTTTAGGAAGTTGTGGGCATTCCAGGTGCCTGTGTGCAGTCAAGCTGCCACGCTCCATCATGTGCACAGTCCTTCAGAGAGGTGGCTGTGCAGTACCCAGCTCTGGGCTTAACCTGCAACCTGCCTGGGGGATACAGAACCTGCTGTGCACTGCTGTGCTCTTCCCAACAGCCTGTGCCCAGTTCCTGAAGGAACTACCCTGAGGCAGCTCTCTCTTCCTATTGAGAGTGGAGGGACATCAAAGACAACCATGACTGGATGGAGCAGTTCCATCATAAAGATGTGGAACAAGGGCTGGCTGCATGGGTGCTCTGGGCTGATCAGAATGAGCTGTGAACAGGAGACTACCTCTGAAACATAGTGCAGGTCCAACAGCTTATGGAGACAGCGAGCAACGACCTACCCAATAAAAAGGGAGGAATTCAGTCTTGGGCTGTGTAAATCCCCAAAGGACAATGTTTCCAGCTGGATTTCACGGGCAGAAAGTTGTAGCAAGTTGTGATTTTAAACACAAATTGTCTAAAATAGACAAATGATAACTACATAAATTAATTAAACACAAATGTATTAGAGATAATATTAAGAAGCTTAGTTACGAATCCCTTTTGGTTGTGTATTGGACTACAAAGGAACAAGAACAACACATTTAAGAGAGGATACTTGAGCATCAGCTATTGTTGGTCGATGAACACTGCAAGATCGGCTTTGAAGTTTATATTTAATTAATATATTGAGCAGATTTAGCCAGATAAAAGCCTACAGGATGAACAAAATACTCCTCATAGAAACATGCATCTTGTGTTAGTTTTCAAGGCACTGTAGAATATGCTTATTACAAGGTACAGCATTTCAAACTGATGCCCCTGAATTCAGGGAAAACATAAGATTAACCAGTACCCCAACAAAATGTGAAAAACTCACTGCTTCCCTTAGCAAATCTATCCAATACCTTCATTAATGTCATGTATATTGACTTAAATCATCAGTCAATGCTTTCTGCCTGTGGGTCTGACATTGTTACCAGGATTGTAACTACAGCTGGCTGGAAATAGACAGTTATGCACCGTGAAAGCATTTGAGGTTTCAGAATTTGATATCAATATCTGTAACTGCAGAGGAATGAACTCTTCTGTGTTATTGCATTAACCGAAGTTTAATGAAAGTGATGGAGACATCCTTACACATTTTGGGCTGGATATATGTGCCTTGCAGGAGGTGGAGCAGTGCTGTGGTCCAGCATGTGCCTGAGTAGGCGCGTGCTGGCTCTGAGTGCCACCTGGATCACAGTAGGAAGGTCATGAAGCATTTTTGCATGGTTTTGGAAATGCTTTCTGCCTTTGCCAGTCCTCCCTTAGCTCATGAAAGGCTTAAGGGGTTTTTCCAGCAGGAGAGGAAAGAAGGATGTGAATGTAAGTATTTATATTCACAGTATAACAGTAAATTACAGTGTGCACACAAAGTAAGAACATTTGGTATGGGGGAAACCTTTTTGGTAGAAGCTGCTAATTTTTATAAAAATCTTATTTTCTTGTTCCAGTCCAAATCTTTCTGGGTGCAAACAGTTTGCAGAGGACTGATGTGGGGGAAAAGGTTACACCTTCCTACCTGTGGCTCAGGCAAGGAGCACTATGAAGCTGTTCAACCCACAAACAGCAGTGAAGGTCCTGGAGAGTGATGCCAGCACAGGAGGTGCAGGTACCTGTGCAGAAGTGACTGCTCTGCAGAGCAGGGTGCACTGACAGCCAGGGAGTTAACAGAGGGAGGCTCACAAGCAAATCCTGCAGATGACAGCCTTTGCACAATGTTAGTGCCTGGGAAGCCACACTGTGTCTTTTGCAAGCCCATCCTCTTCTTCTTGTCAGTAACACCCCTCAGTAGTTCCCTCTTCAGTTTGTGACATAATACCACACTGAGGTGTAATTCTTAACCAAGACAAAAGGGCAATTTCTATGAAAATCTCCTGCAAAGTAAAATATGTAGCTACACCCGTTACCAGCCATGGCAGCAAATGTCTTACAGTTTTCCTGAAGGAAAGAATACTCTGAATCTTTTCATTTAAAAGTCATGGAATGTGTCTCTTCCCAAATCATCATAGTTCCAAAGCAGTCAGCTCTGCAATCCAACAGCCCACTTAGGTCTGCTTCTGGGTCTGCCTTTGCTGAGCTCAGTTTTTGGGGCTGCATGTGGCCAACGTGCCCCAACACCTCCCAGAGGAAAGCTATTCTGTTGGAGGAATTGTCTGTTTGCTAATCAGGAGACACAGGCCAGCTCTTTTAGCAGTAATTAGCATGGTGCACTCGGGTATCCTGGCATAGAGAGATGAGATTTTAACACTCAGCTACATTTCATGCTGAAACAAATCTATTACAACCTTTGGAATTTTAATCATTGCTACCTCATTAACCTGCTAATGGACACAGAATAATCTGAGTTGGAAAGAACCCAGAAAGACCATCAAGCCCAACCCTCGTGAATAGCCCATACGGTTATCAAACCTGTGACCTTGGCATTATTGGCACCATGCTCAGACCAATAGGACTCTCCTGTCTATAGTTATACAGAAATCAAGAGGAGAAGTGTGATTCTCTAGATTTTGGAAATCCATTTCTAATAAACAGGAGTTGTTTTTGGGAAGTGCTTTTTGAGCAAAGCTAAATGCTGATGGATAAGTTTGCAGTTATTTTATAAAGACAGGCTAGGACTGAACACCTTGCACATCTAAACCTCAGAGTGAACAGGAGCTGGAGATACACAAGAAACATAGTCTAGAGCAATGGAGATCCCCTTGCAGAATAGATTAGATAAGTAGACTCCTATTTGAAATTTCTACAGGGTTACATGGATAG
The DNA here is from genome assembly GCF_001522545.3 of Parus major. Lineage (NCBI taxonomy): Eukaryota > Metazoa > Chordata > Aves > Passeriformes > Paridae > Parus > Parus major. Next base: position 15,321,866 of record NC_031777.1, on the reverse strand, counting down.
GAAAGCTGTGATATTTCCTGTCTCATTATAATTTTATGTTCCTTAAAAATGAATAGCTGAAGTATAGACTATAAAAGCAGGACTGAAGGCATTAATAGGCCAGGCAGGATACTATCAAAGTGTCTGAGACTCTCCATGTACATTAGTGGTGGAACTTCCTTTCCATAAAGAGCCCAGTAAAATAACTGCTCTCCAAACAAATCCTCCTAAAGAAAATGCTCAGGTTAAAGTCCAGATCCCCTAATGACTTCTTTTTTTTTAACATCACATATATTTTTAATATTCTTTCAAATGTTCTTGATGTTATTTTCTACCTTACAAGACCCCCAACAACATGTCACATGCCTTCTTCCACAGTAATTTTGGAGTCTGTACCAGGGCCTGGGCAGACGAGACACCTGTTTACATTTTTGGTGAGCACCTGTGCATTCAAGCTGCCAGGGCACTTAGGCGTGAGGAGGAGGAGAGCAGTGCCGCGGAGCCCAGCCCGACAGCTGCGGCGG